>NC_140968.1:45120585-45393085 GCF_056783735.1 Eptatretus burgeri
GTCGTGTGAAATAAATGTCATTGTTTGAATGTCACCTGCTTGTTGTATCCTCTTCCTCGATTGAACTGCCATACTTGCGTTCAGAATAATAGCTGGCTTTTAATAGCCGATAAGATAATCAGGTCCAACGGGGCCTCGCGATAATACACCGCTCGGCGAATCGCAAACGGAGCGAGCTGCTTAAGCGGCTCGTTTCCAAGCAGGTCCCGTTGAGGTACAATCTCTCGGTCGTCTGCCCGCGCGAATAATTAGGTAAATCAACCATTCGGCGATCGGTCCCTGTAGCGTGCGGGTAGAGTATTGACAAGGTTGTGGTGTGCTTTAAAAACACACCCGTAGCTGGATTTCGGCGTTGATCCGGAAAGCTATGACTGGATTGCCCGTCCGGTGGGCGTGTGCGGCCGCGATTAGTTAAAAGCGGTCACCCGCACACTGAACGGGTGGAAACCATAACAATATATATATATATATATATATATATATATATATATATATATATATATATATATATATATATATATATACATACATATATATATTAATTGACCCCTCCCACACTCCTCCAGCAAAAAAAGATGCATAAAGCAACCCAAGAAGCCCGACACAAGGTAAGCGCTATGCTGTTCCAAACCCTTCCGAGTTCCTCCACAGCTATAGACATTCACACATAGTACACACACAACAATCCCAATGCTGTACACCCCCTCAGTTACCGGACCGGTTCCATCACTTATTGGCGAATCATCAGCGATAGCGCAGAGAGCAGTGCATACCAATGAGGCTCTCAAACATGTACCACATGCAAGCGTCAAAAGCAGTCAATATATAAATAAAGAAAGACCCACCCACATCTCTCACCTGTGATGGAGGGAATAACCAATGATTAGCTCTCACCTAATCAACTAAACCCAGGTGGCTGGATTTATATAAACAATTGACCCCTCCCACACTCCTCTAACCGAAGAAGCTGCAAAAAGCAACCCAAGAAAGACCTACACAAGGTAAGCGCTATGCTGTTTCGAACCCTTCCCAGTGTTCCTCCACAGCTGTAAAGATGTTCACAAACAGTAAACACATGGGAGCATAGTTGGTTGCATTTCTGTCTCTGCTGTCACTGGTGATTCACCACCAAACGATGAAACCGGTCTGGCATCTGGGGAGGTTTGAAGCATGCAAGTATCAACACTTTCCTGAATCTGATCACCACCCCCTCTACGATCCACCCTTACCTCCAAGCTTTGTCATCTGCAAATTTGGAGAGCCGACTCTTCACCCCACGATCCAAATTGTTGATGTAGATAATGAATAATTATCATCCTTGTACTGATCCCTGAGGTGCCCCACTCACTTACGTCCTGCCAGCCCTCCACCCTCCCACTCACAGCCACTCTTTGCTTCCTATCACGAAGCCAGTTTGCAATCCAAGTAGCTGCCTTACCAGCCACTCCACAAGCCCCCATTTTGGCTAACAACCACCTTTGTGTTACCTTGTCAAATGCCTTCTTCAAGTCCAGATATACAATGTCCACTGCCATTCCCTCATCCACCCAATCACACTGATTCATAGAACTCCAAAAGACTCGGAAGACAAGACCTACCTTTTGTGAACCCATGCTGACGACCTTTAATTAGTTTGTATATACACCAGGACCCCGACAATTGTTGGGGATACGTTCCGGGAATCCACGAGTGTCGGGGAAATATCCGCGAGTGTCGGGGAAATATCCGCGAGTGTCGGGGAAATATCCGCGAGTGTCGGGGAAAAATCCACGAGTGTCGGGGAAAAATCCGCGAGTGTCGGGGAACAATCCGCGAGTGTCGGGGAAAAATATCCGCGAGTGTCGGGGAAAAATATCCGCGAGTGTCGGGGAAAAATATCCGCGAGTGTCGGGGAACAATCCGCGAGTGTCGGGGAAATATCCGCGAGTGTCGGGAAATATCCGCGAGTGTCGGGAAATATCCGCGAGTGTCGGGAAATATCCGCGAGTGTCGGGGAACAATCCGCGAGTGTCGGGGAAATATCCGCGAGTGTCGGGGAAAAATATCCGCGAGTGTCGGGGAAAAATATCCGCGAGTGTCGGGGAAAAATATCCGCGAGTGTCGGGGAAAAATATCCACGAGTGTCGGGGAAAAATATCCGCGAGTGTCGGGGAAAAATATCCGCGAGTGTCGGGGAAAAATATCCGCGAGTGTCGAGGAAAAATATCCGCGAGTGTCGAGGAAAAATATCCGCGAGTGTCGGGGAAAAATATCCGCGAGTGTCGGGGAAAAATATCCGCGAGTGTCGGGGAAAAATATCCGCGAGTGTCGGGGAAAAATATCCGCGAGTGTCGGGGAAAAATATCCGCGAGTGTCGGGGAAAAATATCCGCGAGTGTCGGGGAAAAATATCCGCGAGTGTCGGGGAAAAATATCCGCGAGTGTCGGGGAAAAATATCCGCGAGTGTCGGGGAAAAATATCCGCGAGTGTCGGGGAAAAATATCCGCGAGTGTCGGGGAAATATCCGCGAGTGTCGGGGAAATATCCGCGAGTGTTTTTTCATTGTTACAATGGAGACAAGGGGGATAACGTCATCGGTTCTTTTCCTGCATTTTTGGGAGGGTGAGTCGTCTGCGCATTGTGTGTGGGGTATTTTTACGGGTGATGCTGTATTCGGCAGCTGATAATAGATGTGGTGAGCGATGTCATTGTGTATGTAGCTGGCTGCTAATTACACAAATAGATATGCTGAACGTTTCTGTTCTTTAAATCACAAGACATGACATCTTTCCGATATGCAGGCAGATTATGCTGAGCGTTTTGAAAATGCAACAGCTCAGATAGTGTTGTTTGTAGCAAGATGGAGATTTACACTAAGATGCGCTGAATGTTTCGATGGTGTAATGTCCGTCCGTATGTGGCGACCTGGTAATTACTGGATACATCAATAGATGCTGTTAGTGTTTTCATTTTGTAAGTAACTCACGGGGGATGGCGTCGAGGGGAATGACGTGTTCTACTGGTGAGACATACCTTGAAACTATGTTTATGCCGTGAAGCTACAATACAGTACCGTATGTTTAAATTACACACGCTGAGACGTCCCGCGAAACTATGTTTATCCCGTGAAGCTACAATACACATACAGGAAGCAGGTCATGTTCGCGGCTCGTGGAAGATATGTTTTTTTTGCGTACAATACTGCACATACATCCAGCTGCTTTGTGCATGGCTCGTGGAAGATACGTTTCAGAACTGTTATGTTCACGGCTCATGAGAAAAAATTAAAATATAAAATTGTCGCGAAAACTGCAAGTACGCGAGCAATTTCCCGCGAATGTAGGAGCATGTCACAAATAATTATCAACCGTGAATACGGGGTATCCATAAATGTTGGAACTGCGAATGTCGGGTCCGGGTGTATTTAAATGGTTCCTCATCTGATCCCTAATTAATGTCTCCAACACCTTCCCTCCAACTGAAGTCAAACTAACAGGTCTGTATTTCCCCAATTCTTCTCTGGATCCTTTCTGAAATAACAGTGTTACATTTGCTACTCTCCAATCCTCCAGAACTTGTCCGGACTCCAGTGAGCTATTGAAAATATCCGTTAACATCTCGCTAACCTGCTCAGCCACCTCCCTCAATACTCTCGGGTGCATATTATCTGGCCCAGGAGCCTTATTAGGTATTGTACGATTGCAACAGATCTTGTGCTTCGGCCTCATTTCATGTAAAATAAAAGGGGAAACCGATATATTAATCGTAATATCACTATTGTGTTTGATAATTTGATGAAGTGTTGTGACCAAAAAAAACCAATAACTGTTATGTGCAACAACTAAACCAAATAAAGGCATTGCATTAGATTTCAAATAAGTTTCAATTTGATGCGCCATGTTTCATTTTACCTTCTGGCTCCATATATGCACTGTACAGTATATTAAAGCATGAGAAGACATGCCAAGCAAGCCTTGCTAAAAGACGTGGACAAATGCGGCTGCAGTTGCTAAGCAGCTAAATCCCGAAAGCACAAACGTGGATTCCTGCAAGTGCAACTTGGGAACCTTTTATAATCAGTTTTCAAGATTACCGGGGTTGTTTCAATATCTTCTCAACGACATAATCTTACGATACTTCTGCTGCTGTTCTGTCAAAAAGTAATGCATTTAAATGAACACCAATTACAATAATACTGTATGCATTATCTAATTATTTTCCCAATACAATCCAACTGAAGGGCTTTTCATGCGTCCATAGTCTTGCCACAGACTAAATAGCCATCATATCACAACAAAGTCCTTTTCAACACTCATCAGAACTCGAGTTTCAAAAGTTTTGTTATATTTTGTGATTTAGCAATACATACAAGCAAAGTGATGATTGTAGAGGTTAATGGCATTTAAAAGCATCAGCTCACTGACGCATTAATCTCTGGACCCCTTCATTAAAAGGGCCTCACAAGCGTTTTTATACCATTATCCATCGGAAAATAAACTCGCAACATTTTCTTGCCTTAAATGGCAATTAGATTAATGAAAATATTGAAATCTCCCATGATTAAGCTCAGTCTATGGGCCTATCACTTTCCCAATGCAGACAGGTCGGTGGTCTCTGTTTTCTATCGCCACCTTTCTGGTCTTGTACCCTCTGCTCTTTCCGTGCTTTGTCACCCCTATGTTTCTGCAAGGCGCACGCGGTCCACCATCAGCCCCATTTTGATGAAACTACCTAAATCCAGGATCAATGGTCACCTACACTTATTCGTTGTTCTTTTTCTCCACCTGTGGAACCAACTTCCACGTTGTCTTCAATTTCATTCTTCCCTCAAAGTCTTCAAAGGCAGCTGTTCAGCACAATCTCAAATCTTCCCCCATCTAAAACTATGATATTTTCTTCCCCAGTTTAACCACCCCTCCCCCCCCTCATCCCAAGCCCACCGCCTTCCAAATTTAGTTTTTTTTCCTGAGAGTTTGCTTCTGTATCCATCTTGTCCACCCCATGCATCTTCCCAGACCCCTCATCTATCCCCACACCCATTGCTTGTCGAAATCTCCCTCTATTTTATCCTTCATCCCTCCTGTTGGTGTTTCCCCCCTCTCTCCACTGTTCCTTTTGTTCTGCTGCATCCTGATCTGTTCAGTGTCCTCGCTCTTCCACGAGCGTCAACTCATTTTGCCTTCTTAAGGCCCAGTCACACCTTGACGTTTTAGCCAGGAATGGCAACGTATAAAAATGCACGTAAAACGTTGGCGTACGCTGAAGTTTTGAGGTTTTTTTTTTAAGTTTTGGTCGTATTCATAACGTGTTGGTCGTATGCATAACGTATTAGTAACGGGCACAGAACGTTTCATTGTGTTAAAGATAACTTCTACCAACGAATGCTTAGCCTGTTGTCGGCGTTCACAACCTATGCCCAACGATAGTTTAACTTAAGGCCCGGTCACACCTTGACGTTTTAGCCAACGTATGCTGATTTTTGAATTTTTTTTCTAAAACGCTGGCACACGTTGAATACGTTATGGGTAAGTTTTGATAACATTGAGAGCACGCTGAAAAACACTGCCATACGTCGTTGTACGTTGGCTTTAAACGTTGTACTTTTTGGTTGTCCTCAAATTTTTTCATGCTTGAAATTTCACGACGTATGCCGGCGTATGACTCACACGTTCCGCTACGCTGGCCACAAGTTGTATGCACGGTCTGCGATCGTTGACAGACGTCAACACATGCTACTTGTAAGTTAATCATAAGTTGAGACACGCCGAGGTAATGTTTAGCGTACCCGAAACTTATTTCTAACCTATGATTAACGTGTTGTTGGCACGTTACGCGATCGTTGCCACACATCGACAGACGTTACTTTTAAGTTACTCATAGGCTGAAAGACGTCGGTATAATGGATCGTCCTTGCTTCAGCGTCCACGGCCACGGCCAGGACACTTATTTGCAGCATTCTTCAAACTTTTCTTCGGCATGACGAGGATGTTCACACTTCGATGTCTAGCTTGGCTATGATTCCAATTGTCCATCGGCAGCGTCTATTTAAAATAGTCGAGTTTGAGCGTTTTAACACGTTCAGAAGAAACGCTTCAAATTTCCAAACCCCAGCGTCAAAAAACAAAGGCGAGTGACAGCAATTTAAATCGTTCATTGTAAACAATGAAAATAGTTGAGTGGTACCGTTTAAAAGTCGTTGAGTGTAAAAAAAATCCAATTGTTGAGCGCAAGCGTCTCCTTTCAATAGTGGGGTTTGAGCGATTTAGCACGTTCAATAGAAACGATTCAAATTTCCGAGCGCCAGCGTCAAAAAACAAAGGCGAGTGACAGCAATTTAAATCGTTCATTGTAAACAATGAAACTAGCTGAGTGGTACCGTTTAAAAGTCGTTGAGTGTAAAAAAAATCCAATTGTTGAGCGCAAGCGTCTACTTTCAATAGTGGAGATGCAGCCATTTAAATCGTTGAGTTTATCATTTAAATCGTTAAATCGTTAAACGCAAGGACGATCCATCATAACCCACACCCTCCCCCTCACACTCACCTACTACTGCCAACATGAACAAACTACTACTAATACTAATACTAATACTAATACTGATACTGTTACTGCTGACATGGACATCGACTCAAAAAGGACTCGAAAACACTGTTGGGTTCCCCTTTTATGAGCAGCATTTTTATATACCAATTCCCAAAACCGCTGGGAACACGTCTTTATATGGCAGTTGTTAGTTAGAAACACGTTAATTTTTTTTTTTGTCGACCGGAAGACGTCATTGGAATACGTCTACATACGTCGATGTGTGTTGGGACTACGTAAAGAATTGGTTCAAAGCACGTCAAACATAAGTTAGAAATAAGTTTCGCGTAAAAAAGACATTACCGCGACGTGTTTCGACTTATGAGTAGCTTATAAGTAGCCTTTGTGGACGTGTGTAAGCGTCCGCATATCGTGTGTAAAACTTATCCCCATCGCATGCGGAACGTGTGTCATACGCCGAGTACGTCGTAAAATTTTGAACATGTTTAAAATTTCTTGACGTACTCTACTTACTACGACGTATGATAGCGTACTTTAGCGTTCTACTCACGTATACCAAACTTACTCATACCGTATTTGACGTGCCCCAACGTTTTAGACACATTTTTCTTAGGTCGGCATACGCTGGCAAGATCGCCAAGGTGTGACCGCGATGTTGACACTTCCATTTCTACGGCAGTTATGATTCGAATCGTTGTGCGTCAGCCTTTTAATAGGCTACGTCACGACATCGTCGGCGATGCATGCAACGCGCTATGCCTAAGTTAGACTATCGTTGGGCATCAGTTGTGTAGGCCGACAACAGGTTCAGCATTTGTTGGTATAAGTTATCTATAACACAACAAAACGTTCTGTGTCCATTACTAATATGTTATGCATACGACCAACTCGTTATGAATACGTCCAAATCTTAAAAAAAAAACATCAAAAGTTCAACGTAAGCCAGCGTTTTACATACATTTTAATACGTTGCCATCGCTGGCTAAAACGTCAAGGTGTGACTGGGCCTTTAGTCATAGTGCGCTGCACGTATCGCCGACGAACTCGTGGCGTTCTCTGTTAAAAACCTGCCGCACGCAGCTTTAAATCATAACCGCCTGAAAATTGGAAGTGTCAACATCGCAGTCACACCTTGACGATTTAGCCAGCGTATGCCGACCTATGAAAAATGTGTCTAAAACGCTGGGACATGTCGAATACGGTATGGGTAAGTTGTGTATACGTTAGGACCACGATGAAAAACAATGAAGTACGCTGGCATATTACGTGGTACATCTAGTACGTCGTGAAATTTCAAGCATGCTGAAAATGTTATGACCTACTCGACGTATGGCTCACAAGTTCCGCATATGCTGGCATAAATTCTCGGCACGCTCCGCAATCATTTACACACGTCGGCCACACGTTACTTGTAAGTTACTCATAAGTCGAAACACGTCGAGGTATTGTTTAGCATACCCGAAACTTAATTTTTAACCTACGAGTAACGTGCTTTGAACCTATTAGTAGCATGCTTTGAACCTATGTGTAACGTCTCTCAAACTCACATTGGCGTATGTAGACGAATTTGATTGACGTCTTCCGGACGACCACAGAACTTACTCAATGTGTTTCTAACTTACAGCTACCGTATAATGGCGTATTGGCAGCGTTTTGGGGAATTGGTATATACAAATGGGCTTCACAAGAAGAACCCGTCAGTGTTCCAGACTCCATGTTGAGTAGATGTCAATGTCAGTAACAGTGGCAGTGGCAGTAGCAGTGGTAGTAGTAGTAGTAGAAGTAGTAGTTCGAGAGAATTTAGTGATGTCGATGTTATTAGTAGTAGTAGTAGTAGTTTGAGAGAATTTAGTGATGTCAGTAGTAGTAGTAGCAGTAGCAGTAGCAGTAGTTTGAGAGAATTTAGTGATGTCTATGTTGGTAGTAGTAGTAGTTTGAGAGAATTTAGTGTTGTCAATGTTAGTAGTAGTAGTATTAGTGCTTCGCAGTAGTAGTTCGAGAGAATTTAGTGATGTCGATGTTAGTAGTAGTAGTAGTAGTAGTAGTAGTAGTAGTAGTAGTAGCAGTTCGAGAGAATTTAGTGATATCGATGTTATTAGTAGTAGTTCGAGAGAATTTAGTGATGTCGATGTTTGTTGTAGTAGTAGTAGTTCGAGAGAATTTAGTGATGTCGATGTTGGGGTGATAGTAGTAGTAGTAGCAGTAGTAGTAGTAGTAGTAGTAGTAGTAGTAGTTCGAGAGAATTTAATGATGTCGATGTTATTAGTAGTAGTAGTTCGAGAGAATTTACTGATGTCGATGTTGGTAGTTGTAGTAGTAGTACTTTCAAGTAACGTGTTGCAAAGTGTGAACAACGTTCGTGTAGCGTGCTTACAAAACGTTACTCATAGGTTAGAAATAAGTTTCGGGTAGGCTAAACATTACCTCGACGTGTTTCGACTTATGAGTAACTTACAAGTAACGTGTTTCAACGTGTGTCAACGATCGCATAACGTGCCTACAACTTATGGCCAGCGTAGCGGAACGTGTGAGTCATACGCCGGCATACGTCGTAAAATTTCAAGCATGAAAAAATTCGAGGAAAACCCAAAAGTTCAACGTTTAAAGCCAGCGTACTACCACTTATGGCAGTGTTTTTCAGCGTGGTCTTAACATATACAAAACGTACCCATAACGTATTTGACGTGTGCCAGCGTTTTACACAAATTTTCCAAAAATCGGCATAAGCTGGCTAAAACGTCAAGGTGTGACTGGGCCTTTACATTCGTCATCTGTTGCAGTGTTGCACCGCCAAATGTGTGCCAACAAATGTACCTCGTTCTGACTTATTGTTGACTTGAGCTCATGTTTCTAAGTTTAGCATAAATATTTCCATCATCCTTAGTCAAATGTATGAATGCATTTAACAAACAGGGGAAACTATCAAAAGAGAAGAAAGCAGTATGTTCCAGAATATAATTGTTACATGGTGATGATGTTAATATTATGGTGATACATGTGATTTTAATAGTTAATGCATCACCACACGATGCCTCTGGCTCCGGCGACCCAGCCAGCCTCTGGCTTTCCATCTACATCTCATTGTCACGACACACTGCACGCACAGTGTATGTTTACAGTGTGGCTACAGCTTGACATTTTGGTGCTTTGGCCCTGTTGGCTACATCCTGTTTGCTGCAAGAGTGAGGATTCAGCTACGGACTTGACGTGCATGCAACCATTGCTGGCTTATCATTAGAAGCGCTGTCTTTGCAGCGAGAGCACAGCGTCAGCAGCTCAGGCTTCAGGGCAAGTTATAGAGATAAATGTTTGCATTCATTGTGAAACACACGCGCCATCACCGTCATACGACCTCACAGTATACAGAACACAAACACTCTGCGAAAACAGGTCACAGACCACAATGACTCCATTGTCATTTGTGAAGCGTCATACATACATTACATTTATAAACATACAGCTTCAAATTTACTGTCAATTCAAAAGTGTTTAATCTCGTTGTGTGCATGTAGAAAGACTGTTATTACTGTGAACATAATAATGGACATTCAAAGGACCAATCACCTCTCCATTTGGCAAATGCATTCAAATCTGGGTCTTGTAAACCCTTGATACTACAATTCTGTCTTGCATGCCAAATGTATAACACCCACAGGCCTAACCTAACCCATTTATAAATTGTATACCATTTATAAACCCATTTATAAACCCATTTATAAACATGTGCCAAATCACTATGCGGATCATAACAGATGATCCGCTGTGGCGACCCCTAACGGGATGTATAACACCTAACCCATTTATAAATTAATGCCACAGTACCATTTCCTTGTGAGGTCAATGGTGGCAATTACTCGTACATATGAATTGGCACGAGAACAGATTAGAAATTTGATTCCCTGCCTGGTGATAACACAACATAAACTAGAACGGCACTCGGTAGGGCACATACCCTCCCCTCCGCCAAGCTGAACAGTTTACGTTTTGTATCCCACTGATAGGTCGGATCTGCATCTGGATCTGAACCAAAATCTAATCGGGTTGATCTTGTCCCCAACCCAACTCATTGACCAAGTTTTATCATAACCTGTCGCCAACTTTTTGAAATATCATGCTCTACTGTTTATGGTTTTTGGCCGCATCTCTCAATGGTGAAGAATCACCGAAAAAATTAAAAAATTCTCGTGTCCGGATCTTCACCTATATCAAATCAATTTGTCCTTGTCACGCATACACAACCTGTACACCAGGTTTCGTACAAATCCATCCATAACTTTTTGTGATATCCTGCTCACAGACAGATAAACGAACACCAAACAAATCGGGGTGAAAACATAACCTCCGTCGCTCCAGAGATAAAGCTCTATCTACGTGGTTGAAACACTTTCCCATATAGTGAACAGTTCCTCAATAATTTAAGTTCTCCGGTCAGCAAGTGATATTCGGAACTCAAAGCTAAAGCTCGACCAGTACGTGCAGAAGGTATCGCACTGTACTCAGTGCTTTTAACAATGTTGTTGTGTAATCCTATTACATATTGTATCCACAGAAAAGGCCAATTATAAAAGTGCTGATGTCAAATGTGGGACATTCAGCCAAATAGGTAAGTCAAAAAACTGAAGGGGGAAGGGGAGGCTGGATAATTGGATTATAGCAGCTGGAGAAAAGAATAACATGGACATGAAAGAAAACACAAGATAATTGTGGATTGTCATCTTGAAACACTGGAGGGAAGAGTGGGATGGGGCTGATGCAGATACAAATAGGTCCATCAAAGGGATACACACCCTGAACAATTCTACAGGAAAAAAAAATGGAGGTCAAATGAGTGAGGATGATCATCAAACTTGTAATTTGTAGGGTTAACAAGGATAGGGTTTCCAGGATGAGCAGGTACACTTTCGGCCTGAGGGAAAATCGAGATGAGAGGAGGGCTAAAAAAAAACCGCAGGAGGTACAAGACCGAGAGATGTTAGAACACCAAGACAATCCGACAGATTGGTGCAGCGGTAGCACACCTACCTTTGAGTCGTCTAGTTTTGGATTTGATTCTCAACCCAACAATAAACTGTCGGGGAGGTTCTTCACAGGCAGGGCAGTGCATCACAAAGTACTGTACACCATACCTCAGATGGATGTTAAACTTGGTGGTCGCATATGCAAGCTTTGGTTGGATGTTAATGATCTTATGGTGTATTTTAACAGAGTAAGTGAGTTATCGCTGGCACGCTGGACAAATTGCTGCCACCATCAATTGCACATCAGGCCTGGCCAGCTGGTTTGTGAAAAACTTGGCCCAAAAACCTCATCCGGCAGACCCCACAAGAGGTGGGAAAGATTGGGGCTATAAAAAAGGGAGAAGGAAAAGACCAAGAAACACCAAGCTATTTCTGATAAAGAAACAGACCATGTCATTTATCCTCTTGTAAGGTGATGATGATGCTTTGGCTCTTTGTCTTAACAGCATCTAAGAGTGATATAAAGGCCCAGCTGTTCCATGAGCTTTTACAATGTATAAATAAATAAATAACTTGAAGGGCACTCGGTAGAGCGCACATCTCCACCACGCAATGCCTGATCCACGAGAACATATCGGGCCCAATACATTTTTGAAATATCATGCTATACAGCACTATAAGCCTGGTGTTGGCGCAGTGGTTAGGGCAGCGGCTTGGGATCCAAAAGGTCCTGAGTTCAAGCTCCGTTGGGCCACTGAATTAATACACCAGGGGGTTGACTCAGCCTGTCATCCTTCCGAGGTCGGCGAAATGAGTACCAGTGTACTGGGCCGGTGTATACCCTGGTTAAAATAAGTGTACTATATCCCTGTGTAGTAAGAGGCGACCAGGGTTGCGTCAGGAAGGGCATCCGGCGTAAAACATGTGCCAAATCACTATGCGGATCATAACAGATGATCCGCTGTGGCGACCCCTAACGGGAGCAGCCGAAAGAAGAAGAAGAAGAAGAGGAAGATGCTATACAGCACTATATCGTTTTTAACTCTGTCTCTCAATGATGAAGAATCACTTAAATTCTAGTGGTCAGATCCGGATCCGGATCTTCACCAAATCTAATCAGTTCATCCTTGTCACACACCGAACCTGTCTACAAAATTTAATCCGGATCCGTCCACAACTTTTTGAGATATCCTGTTCACAAACAGACAAAGACAAAGACAGACAGAGAAAGACAGAAGGGGGTGAAAAACATAACCTCCACCACATTTGGTGGCGGAGTTAAAAAGATGTAGGGTGCAGCAACATGGTCCACAAGAGCATGGACCACTCCATTCTACAACTCACAAATGCCCTGTAGGACATGAGGTGTTCAGCACAATGGAAGAGGGACTTGTCACAACTGACAATTTCAAATCTGTAATTTGCTTTGGAGACCAGCTTAGAAATTCAGTCTGCCATGGAGTTCAATGGAAGAGGAGATATTTCACATCATGTGCATGATAAAAAACGGGGTTGCAGTGGAAAAGGGGAGGTCACCAATGGAAATCAGGATAATATCCAGACTCAAAAACCAGATGCCTTGGGAAATGTCAGCCATGAAGGACGACATTCTATTTGCATGCATGCATGAAGGGAGTCAGCAAGTTAGGAATTGAGAGCCACTAAAGCCAGAAGCAGCGTTTAACGAGTATAGCAGATGTCACAAGGTGTCGAATACACTGACAGGATATATCCAGAGAGACAGCCCAACTTCCTGACTTCAAGTTATTGATCGCTCCATTATCGTGATGGAAGAAATAGCACACCCGGATTTGACTTGGCCGGGATGAAAACCAAACTGAACTGATTACCAGTGCGTTCAGGCCATTGCAGAAGAGATATGGTTTGGCGAACAGAAAATTACAGTTTGCTCCTACAAGCTGTGAAGATGAAGTCGCAAAATTCCATAGGATTTGACAAAGATGGCAAATACAAATGTTCAACCATCTTGAAAGCCAACAAATGAGTAAGGAGGGGAAGAGGAGAGGAAGACAGCAGCACAGATGGGGAAACAACTGTATGGAACACAAGGCAGACTGCCTTGCTGTGTGCTGCATACAAATGAAGAATAAGAAGAAACTGCATTATTCAAGCCTTAATGGCAAAGGCAATTCAAGCCATGAAAAAGTTGATACAGTGTCGTACAATTTTATATATATATATATATATATATATATATATATATATATATATATATATATATATATATATATATATATATATATATATATATATATATATATATATATATATGTATACACATATGCTTGGTTATACATTTTTGCTCGTCTTGGACGATCACAAGTATCTTGTTCAAAGAACTTTTTGAATGCATGAGGTTAAAAGCCTGAAATGGGGTTCATACTGATCATCCAAAGTACTTCAGCAAGAAGAAGTCCTCATTGGGAAGCAATTCTGCCCATTTATATGGTTAATATGCTTGTGTTCGACCTCCACACACCAAAATAGCATTTCCACAAAAAATATTAATGTCACGTCCACCGTACAGCCAGCCACGTCTGCCTTTCATGTCGAATAAGTCAACAGATACGCTCGTGCTCCAATTGCAGTTATTTCAATCGATATCAATGAGGTTTTGCTGCTGATGCAATGTGAACGGTACATGTATGATCATTGAATGAACAAATAATACACATCAAAACCTTTAAAAAATGACCACAGATTGCCAAATACATCCCGAACTACAACATCAAAGAGTGACATGAATTCAAACACAGTCAAAGCATGAAACGGTGCAAAAAAAAAAAATAATTAATAAGGGGTGTACGTAAGTATAATGAAATACACACTTCATCCCAACTCTCCGACTCCTTAACCGTGTCCCTTACTCACCTCCTGCCCCCTCACTTGCTCCCTCCACACCTCGTGTGAAGGTAATACTGGGGTTTAAACAGATGGTCCCCAAGGTGAGAGCTGAACTTTGACTTAACCACAGTATGATTTATTTTATTATTTTTTTCTTGTCTTGTATTCTTTCAATGCAATGGCTTTTCCCACGTTCAAGTTTAAAAACCATTTTGTTGAAAATAGAATTCTTAAACGTGCGACTTTCTATTTTTTTTAAAAAGGAGCCAACCTTCCTGAAAAAGTGAAACTCACATCCATGCCATAATCTTGGACATCCGCCTGAGTCAAAAACACGTTAACCTATAATGATAGTATGGTATAACATATATGATAGTACATTCACTGTGTACATTATTGAACAAACGCAATCCATGCATTGCCTCAATCAACAGGGCTTTGGATGTCACATGATAATGCTGATTACACAATCAATGGCTTTGGCCAACACAAGCTCAGGAGCCAAGCAAGCCCAATAATACACGAAATATCACACACTTTCAATCACATCCCATTGGGAAAAGAAACAAGCTAAAAAAATTTCTGAGATTGTAAATCCAGTCCAATCTTGTGCTGTATATGCACATTATAACGGACAAGTCAATTTCCAATTTCAAAATGCCAATCAGCTCTGATCGGTAGAAATCTGTCAGTCCGAGCATGTCTTGTGCTGCTCCTCCGCCCTCCCACACCCGACCCATAATGTTCCAGTGATGAGTGTGTGCACACACTGCATCACCCTTAACTTTGTCTTGATTTCTTTTAAAAGACAGAATCTGTTTTTGTTTTTTTACAATTTTAAGACCAACCCCTGCCTTCATGTCGCTCCCAAAGTACAACATGCTCCATTACAAAGTGTCTCCTGTCCGTACTCTGCAATATATCACTTCTTCGTGAATGATGTTTCATCAACAAACAAACCCAGAACTGTAAACCCCAGAAATGAGTCTGCTACCAGCTCAGCTCACCTGCTGCCATTACACTTTGCAGTAAAATGAGGAATGTCATCACATTAATGAAGATATTCACTTTCATCACACTTTAGGAGAACACCTACGCCCAAAATGTGACAAAGGTGACGATTCCTCATTTTATATCAAAATGATCTTCACCACTACCAAGGATTGCAATTGCAGTACTCAAAACTCTTGAAAAATCACAAATTTGGGGTTTTCATCAGCATGCCCATCACTGATCAGAACCTCAACGGCTGAAGGTCTGTGGAAAGATGCAAATCAATGGGCTGATGAAGGCACCTGGGTTTTGTTTGCGAAGTGGAGAAAGCTTGTCAAAGTTAAGTGTACAGTCGTCTCTTGTGCACTCTACACGTGTTCCACTGAAAGTGACGACTAACACTGGCTCTTGGAAGGACATCTTTGTACAGAGCTATGATTTGATCAGCCGTGCGGAATACCCAAGCAACATTGGCAACACAAGTCAAAAAAAAATTCAAAGACAGCTTAGAGATGAGTGTGTGTACCTTTTGGCTTTCCTGCCAGCCATACATAAGTTAAAGGGCAATGGTTGGATGACAGATCATACTTTTCCATGCATAAAAAAAAGGATTACTAATTGTTGAAAAGCTTGCATTCTTAGGATTGCATGACAACTCTGAGGTGGTGGTGGTGTTAACATAATGCCTCCCTTCGGATATCGAAGCTGCTTGTTCACCTCAAGGAAGGTGGCACATGATGCTGATGCTCAGGACAGATGTTTAAACGTTATTGGGATGGTTATAGGTGTAAACCTGTGAAGTTGCAAAGTGAAACAAGTCATGTTTCAAATGACAATTAGTCCACACTTGCAGATACCCGTCTACGACGGGTATGGGGGATAGGACGGATCACAATACTCGGTTACGGTAGTTTCTTTGGATGTTTTGTGCCGCATTCAACAGCTCAGTTCATATTGGTGGCGTGTCTGGGTGCCCATGGTAGCGTTTGAGATCGGTCGCTTTAGATTGTTGGCCTTGACACAAAGTGTCAGATGAGTAACACGAACGATTTGACATATTCATAGTTTCTATATGACCTCCATCAACAGATTAACAACATGGCAGGATAAAAGTCATAAATGCTGAGTTGAACAAACGTCCTGAACTCATGTAGTTAGTTAAGTAAAGCACGTCGTCTGGGACCTGGCCGTCGGTTTTCCGCCTAACACTGCTGCTTGTGACGTCATCGATTCTCTCTTTGAAAATTATATCTATATTCGATTTTTTGAATCCGCTATCACCTGCGTAAACACATAATGTGAAGATTTCGGAAGTATGAACAGAATATGTTCGGAGAAAAGTGTGTTGGAAGTTCCAGGCTTACGCCCATTATATTATGATATAAATTAAATAAAACTAGAACAAAATCATTGGCATGCCATCGCAAATCCCCACACTTCCCACCTAAAGCGGAGTTGAAAGATGGTAAAATAATTCCACCAGGAATGACCCAATATCATATTTTGAGTTGAAAGAAATCTTTTATTTTGATCCCTGTGACACAAAGTCCCCCGCCCTTTGGTGCATTAACCGGGGTCAAATCCCCCAAAAAAGTTTCATATTTTTCATACGTCCCCCAATGTTAATTACATTCAGAGTTTAATTTGAAAATTTGCCAGTAATTGCATTTTTTGGTATTTTACCTTTTGACCCCATCCCAGGGCCCCAGGAGGAGGAACCAAGTTTGTTATAACTACGAAGGTTGGTGAATTTCTGCGCAGCTGTTTAGGAGATAACATGATGGACGGACAGACAGACAGAGCCGATTACAATATCCCCCGTTTTTTTCTTTAAAGCGTGGGGATAATCAGGACTGGATTAACCTTTTTTGGGCCTGGCACCAAGCAAAATTGTGGGCCCCCATTTTGGAGACCATTGCAAAAAACAAATCAGCACAAATGTAATCTTTAACACAGCTGTATATAAGTTTTATTTACAATATTTACAATTTGAAGTCGAAGCAGCACTGTAACTGAAGTCGATGCTGATACAAGGTCGTTTTGTGTCATTTTCATCCTTATCTGATTTACGCCTGCATTCCTGAGCACCCCTAAAATGTTTTTTCATCAGTTTGGTTACTAATTATCCTCAAAAGTATCTTCAACTCTCCCGCTCTGTGTGTGTGGAAAAATGGAATGTCCGCCATAAAGTAGACTGTGGTGACGTCACGCGCCAGAAAATGGTGATTTTTTTGAAATTTAAATAGGTATGTTTTGTAAAAGTAGCATTAAAGTAGATACATATTCTTAATTAAAATGTGTCATGATGTGTCCACTAAAAAACAATAATAAATATATAAATATTCATTTATTAGAAAACAAAAAACAAAAAAAAAACAGTCACCATGGGCCCCTTCTGAATGTGAAACGCGGCACTGGGGATAATAATGATAATCACCCATTTATCATAAACAACTTGTCCAATAATTGGTATAATTACTATTTTGTATTGTGCGAATGCATCATGAAATACAGTGCGAGCCTTCACTTGAAAGGCATATCATAACATTCATTGTAAAAACAAATAACAATGAAACAAAGTGAAAGCACATAGACATTTGAAAAGCCTCAATAAGGGTATTTTTCTGGTCTTGGTGCAAGGAATAACCATTATGTGGGGCAGGCCTGTTGAAAATGTTTGGTAGTGAAATATGATTTTTTTGGTCTGGCTACAGTCCAACAACAACACACACCTCCCTCATCGGCAGATTGTGCTGTCATTATACTGTCTACATTTCAGCCAATCATAGATAAGACATGTCTGTCTCCAACAGAAATTACAAGGAAATTCACTGAAGTTTCATTTCCTGCTAAATGACACACATACACACACACACACACACACACACACACACACACACACACACACACACACACACACACACACACACACACACACACACACACACACACACACACACACACACACACACACAGCACGATACTTGCAAAATCCATAGAACAAATTTGAACTCAACAATAATTGATGGTTGAATTCATGACCAAATATATAACTCCTCTTCAAATATCAAGTCAATCGGACAAAAATTGTCAATTTTAGAAATCCGGTCCATGTTGACCTCAAAAATAATTGGTGGTCGAATTCCATGACATGAAATATAAATTATCTTTGAATTCCAAGCCAATAGGATAAAAATTGAGGATTTTAGAAATACCACCTTAGTTGTTGACCTTTGGCCTATGTTGACCTTTTGACATCAAAACAATAGGCTTCTTCCTTATGACAAACTCTACCATTTGGTGAAGTTTCGTGAAGATCGGTTTAAAATTGTGACCTGTCGGTGATAAACAGCCAAACAGGCAACCAAAATACTTGAAAAATCTTCACATTTGCAAGTAACAAGAAGAAGACGTCGTGCAGAGTACGATACTTGCAAAATCCATCAAATAAATTTGACTTCAAAAATAATTGGTGGTTGAATTCAGTGACATGATATGCAAATCCTCTTCGAATTTCAAGTCAATCGGATGAAAATTGAGGATTTTAGAAATACCACCTTACCACTACTACTGCTCAGCGAACGCATCTGAGATAATACCACCTTAGTTGTTGACCCTTTGGCCCATGTTGACCTCAAAAATAATTCACTGATCAAATTCAGTGACCTGAAATATAAATCCTCTTCAAATTTCAAGTCGATTGGATAAAAATTGAGGATTTTAGAAATGCCACCTTAGTTGTTGACCTATGTTAACCTTTTGACCTAAAAAAAGAACAGGCTTCATCCTTGTGACAAACTCTACCATGTGATGAAGTTTCGTGAAGATCAGTTTAAAATTGTGACCTGTAGGTGGTAGATAGACAGATAGACAAACAGACAGACAGACAAACAGAATAACAAAATGGACAAACCAATAAAGTTGAAAAATCTTCGATTTTAAAAGTAACAAACAAACACACTTCTGCTTCACTTTAACTGTCGAATTACAAGAGTATCGGACTCGTAATACTTTCAGAAAAATTAAAAATGTGATTATCCTGTTACACCCAACGTCACAGACCAAGCATAATGTTTCCTGCGAAAATATCGGGGAATCTACCGACATCAAATTGTTATATTGTGAATTTTCACATCAGCATCCGTATTTGAGGAAGGATGTAGCCGTCATCGAATGGGGTTCACCATGGGGTGACCAGATTCACATAAGGTTGAGAGAGACCAAGTTATGAGGGGTGCCTGGTGGATACTGGAGCCTTTACTTTGTAAAGGATGTGTTATTATTATTATTATTTTTTTTTGTATACCTTGTCGAGGCTCGTGTGAGAGCTAACACATAACGCACAGCTAGGGGGGGGGGGCATGAGACAAGAGGGGCGGGAGTGGGAAGGACAAAACAGTGGGGAACAGAGCCATTAGATCTGTGGAAGGGAGAGTTCTGGGGTGTGGAACATGCGGTATACAAGATGGACATTACAGGGACTTTCAGGAAGGAAAACAGGGAATTTGAAGGAGGTGGGCTTGGGTGGATTATCGGGGGAAGAAAAGATCGGGGATTTGGATGGAGGACGACAAGAGGTGGTGGTGAACAGCTGTTTTGAAGGTCTGGGGGAAAGAATGGGATTGAATAGAGTGAGGGAGTTTATTCCAAAGGCGGGAAAAAAGAGGAATGAAAGAGTGAAGGTGAGCAGTGATTCATGATTTTGGTAGTTTTACGAGAAGGGGGTTGTTGGTGGACCTTGAGCACCCTGCAGAAATGTGGTAGGGACAGAAATGTGGTATCGCACAGAGAGAGCAGGGGGGGGGGCGAGGATGGAGAGGAGACGGTAGAAGACAGAAAGACCATGAACCAGCCTGTGGTGAGAGAGTGAGAGGCCCAAAGACTCAGCCTCATTGCGAGAGATGCTAATGATCCGAAATGCCTTGGTTTCCACAGCGTGAAGCTGAGAAAGGTGGGAGGCAGGAGCACCATCCCGGAAGGGAGAGCAGTACTCCATCAGGCTGCAGACAAAAGCTATGTAAGTGGTCAGGAACTCAGGTGGGCCGAGGAAGGACTTTGCTTGATGGAGGATTCCCAGTCGGCGACTGGCTTTGGAGGCGAGGTTTGAAATGTGGCTTTCCCAGGAAAGGTCATGGCAGATAGTGAGACCCAGAAGCTTGAAAGAAAGGACTTCTTCCAGAGGATTGTTGAGAAAGTGAATGGGGGGGGGGGTTCTAAACGGTCCTTTCGGAGAGACATAGTGAGAGTGTGAGATTTGTCCGGATTGAAAGACATGTTCCACGTGTTGGACCAGTGTGTGATTTTACCCAGATTTGCAGTGAGCGAAGAAATGCTGCTTGCCGGTCTGAGGGATGACCGATGGTATGGCAGAGGGTGGAGTCATCAGAAAAGAGATAGAGGATTTTCCAGAGTCAGAGAGATCGTTGATGAAAACCAGAAAAAGAACAGGGCCCAGAACGCTACCTTGAGGAACTCCAGCCTGGAGAGGAAGAGGGGATGAAAGAACTCCATTTAGGCCCACACGTTGACTGCGACAGGAGAGGAAGTCTGCGAGCCATGAGTGGAGATGGCCTTGGATACCATAGGAAGAGAGTTTGGTGAGCAGAGCAGGGTGCCAGACCGTGTCAAAAGCACGTAATATGTCCAGGGATCTGGCTCTGATTTCATGTCTGGCATTGAGGATCTCCATCCATTGTTGGGAGAGCAGAAGCAGCATATCCAGGGTGGAGTGACCTGGTCTGAAACCAAATTGGTGATCGGCAATCAAGCCATTGGAGAAGAGGAAGGATTTAATGTCTGAAGCGAGGATGGATTCCATAACCTTGCTGATGATTGGGAGAAGGCTGATTGGTCTGTCGTTGCAGGGATCTGTTTTTGCACCTATTTTTATGCAGGGCAGTAATGTTTGCTGATTTCGAAGCAGATGGCAGATGACCTTGAGCAAATGAGACGGTGAATAGAACAGAGAGAGGGTGAGCAAGAACAGAACAGCAGGTTTTTAGGACACGTGGGCTGATGCCGTTTGGACCAGTTGCAGAATCTGAGTCGAGGTTTGAAAGCAAGCTCTCCACCTTCTCAGGAGAAAAGGACACAGAGTCCAGGGACAGTTGGGTGCGACTGCATAAGGTGGGTAGAGAAAGCGATGGGTTTTGGACACAAGATTTAGCTGCAAACACCGAGTTTAGGCATTCAGCATTTCCACGTGCGGTATTCAGCCTACGCCACGCTCAAGTCTGTGGTTGACCAGTGCCCCAGACGAGATACACTTCTCATCTTGGGGGATTTCAATGCATCGACTGGAACTGATAGGGATGGTTATGAGACATGTGTTGGTCCCCATGGGTCAGGAACTATGAACCAGAATAGCACTAAGTTCCTTGACTTTGCAAGAAGTCATGGACTTAGGGTGACTAGTTCATGGTTTCAGCGCCCACAAGCTCATCGCTGGACTTGGAATTCCAACGCTGGCGGTGTGGCAAAGGAGATTGACCATGTCCTCATTGATGGTCGTTGGAGGATGATCCAGAACTGCAGGGTCTACCGGAGTGCTCAGTTCCTCAATACTGACCACAGGCTTGTTGTTGCAACTCTAAAGCTGCACCTTAAATCCTGGAGAATGGTACCATCCCAGCCTAGGCTGGATGTTGGCAAGCTCAGGGATGAGAGAGTAGCTGAGGAGTTTGCGAACAGGCTGAGTGGACACTTGGGGGGTCTGGGTGCTTTGAGGGGTCCTGAAGAGTTGTGGAGTGCCTTCAAGACCACCGTCCTTGATGTTGCCGATGGATGTCTTGGAACTCACCGCAGGGCAAAGAAGAATTTTGTCTCTCAAGGGACACTGGATACCATCGACTAGAGTCGCAGGGCCAGGCTGAATGGCAGAGCTGAGCTGTTCAAGGAGCTGACGCGTAAAACTGTACGTGCACTGAGGGTGGACAAGGAGGGCTACGTGCGAGGAATCTGCGAGGGGGTAGAGCATCACCTGTGGACAGGTGATTCTCGTCCCGCTTACAGGGGAATTCGCGCATTGCGTTCATCCAAGCCAATCCCTCGAAGCACTGCAGTTAGAGCAGAGAGTGGTAGGCTCTTGACAGAGGAGTCTGAAGTGAAGGCCCGCTGGGCCGGTTACTTTGAGCGGTTGTACCAGGCTGATCCCCCAGCTGTCGAGTTGGACGTCAAGGGTGTTACAATCCCTGTTGCTGACCCTCGAATCAACTGTGGTCCACCTTCGCTTGTGGAAACACGGGCTGTGGTGAACCAGTTGAAACGGGGCAAAGCTCCAGGGATCTGTGGCATCCATGCTGAACTTCTCAAGGCTGGTGGAAATGCTGCACTCGTGTCGTTGCATGCAGTTTTGTGCTCTGCCTGGAACACAAGCATCATCCCAACTGATTGGAAGAGGGGCCTTGTTGTTCCTCTCTGGAAAGGGAAGGGTGATCGCCAAGACTGCAACAACTACCGAGGGGTGACGCTGCACTCAGTGCCGGGCAAAGTCTTTGCTCGGATAATTCTTGATCGGGTTCACCACCATCTGCTTGAGCACCAGCGTCCAGAGCAGTCAGGCTTTACACCAAAGAGGTCAACGATTGACCGTATCCTTGCTCTTCGTGTCCTCACCGAACACAGACGAGAGTTTCGACAGGGGCTGCTTGCAGCCCATGTTGATCTCTGTAAAGCGTTCGATTCAGTGAATCGGGATGCCCTCTGGAGGATTCTTGGTCTTCGTGGGGTGCCACCAAAACTGATCGATCTGATGTCTGAACTCTACTCTGGTACTGAGAGTGCTGTGAAGTGTGGTGGTACCATCTCTGACTTATTTCCAGTTGTTACTGGAGTTCGTCAGGGGTGTGTACTGGCCCCCACACTTTTCAGCACTTGTATGGACTGGATTTTAGGGAGGATGTCGGAGAGATCAAGCTGCGGTGCATCGTTTGGGAATGTCAAGATCTCGGACCTTGATTTTGCAGATGATGCAGTCATCTTTGCGGAGACTTTAGATATCCTTTTGGGGGCCCTCAAGGTGCTGAATGAGGAGTCGGAGCTGCTGGGATTACGGGTTTCTTGGGTCAAAACTAAGATCCAGGCTTTTGGTGACATCTTGGATGCTGCTGTCCTGTCTGTGTCTGTTTGTGGTGAGGATGTTGAGGTCACGGAGAGATTCACTTACCTTGGCAGTGATATTCATCTATCTGCTGGCTGTAAGCTAAAGGTCACGAGACATCTGAGTCAGGCCTGGGGAGTCATGGATTCACTGGATCATGGGGTGTGGCGCTGCCGGTACCTTTGCGGGAGGACGAAAGTCCGAGTCTTCAGGTCCTTGGTACTTCCAGTCTTGCTCTATGGATGCGAGACTTGGACTCTGACCAGGGATCTGAGACGGAGACTTAATTCCTTTGGTACCAGGTCTCTTCGGAGAATCCTTGGCTATCGCTGGTCGGATTTTGTGTCCAACGAGTGGTTGCTGAGAGAGACTCGGATGAGATTTGTTACCTGCATAGTCCGTGAGCATCAGTTGCGGCTGTATGGACATGTGGCTCATTTTCCTGACGCTGATCCTGCTCACCTGATTCTCTCAGCGAGGGAGTCTCATGAGTGGAGGAGGCCAGTGGGCCGACCACGTGCCTCATGGTTGCAGCAGGTTGACCATCATCTCAAGGAGATGGGGATGGGCCTGGCATCTGCCTGGGGGATGGCCAGACAGAGGCCCCTGGAGTACGGCTGAAAGTGGACGCAGCGACGCGCTGTTCTGGCACATGCTCCCATACCTGACCTGACCTGATGTGCGGTATCAGCAGTGCGGCCATTTGAGGTAAGGGAGGGGATGGAGGGGGAACATACACCAGAAACGGATTTGATTAGATGCCACCAGGATTTTGAGGAGGGAGAGAGGTTTGAAAGTTCAGACTTGAGCTAAGAAAGATGTTGTTTTCTGGCTCTCCTGAAGGTAGATACACACTTGTTCCGAGCTTTATGGAAGGAACTGAGATTACCCTCAGATGGGTTTGCTTTCCATGAGGCAAAGGCAAGTTGTGTCAGGACAACTGCCTCGCCACAAGCTTCAGTGAACCAAGGGCAGGAGGAAGGGTAGGACAACTGAAGACGAGAGGGGATAAATCTGTGCATGAGGGAGAGCAAGTTTCTTTGAAAAAATTCCCAGGAGGAGTTGATGTTGGAGAAAGTAGCGATAGGAGACCAGTCGATAAGTTTGATGGCTGCTTGGAGACTATGCCAGTCAGCTTGAGTGAAATGCCAGACTCAACGGCGGTGATGTGTTTCTCTGATAATAGCCAGAGAGATGTCCACTTTGACAAGGACGTGGTCAGAAGAACCAATTGGAGCGGCGGAAGAGAGCAGCAGATATTGTCAGGGAAATTTGACAAAATCAGATCCAGAAGAGATGGAGTACTATTGGTTGAGATCCGGGTTGGGAAGTTGACTGATTGAGTCAGTCCCAATGAGTCGCAGAAAGCTTTTGCTGAAATGCCATGACATGTGAGAGAGGTACCCACACCTAGCCAACTGGCATGATGATAATTGAAGTCACCACATATGAGGAAGAGAGAGTTTGGATGAGAAGATAGAAGTTGGTCCATGTTTTCGGATAGTGAGGTGTAGATAGAGTCATCACTGTTAGGTGGACGGTACAGTACACATATCAACATGAGGTGGGAATGGAGGGGAAGCCGTAGCCAGAGGTATTCCTGGGGGTGTGGGGGAGTGCATGGAGAGTGAGGAATAGAGTCTTTGATGAAGAGAGCAACTCCTCCACCAGGACGAGGCTCAGGTCTGTCATACCGGAGGAGGGAGTAACCAGGGAGAGATATTTGGGAGTCAGATACATCTTGGGGGAGGAAAGTTTCTGTTAGGCAGATTGTTTGGTTTGTCAGTAGCAACCTGTATGGAAAGATCTGAAAGGTTTGAGCGAAGGCCCCGGATATTTGAGGTCCACACTGTTAATGAAGAGGGAGGGGAGGAGGCTTTGGGTGCATGGGGGGTATGGGAGGGGAGGGTAGGACAAGGGATGAGGGGGGGAGGTAGGGAGGGTTGTTGAAAGAGTGTGGTGGATTGCAGAATAGCTTGGGGATGGGGCTGGATGAGGAGGAGAAAAGGCTCTGTGGTGCTGGGGCAGAGGGGGGAAAGAGAGGGGGAAGAAGGCAGTTGAGGATTTGAGGAGGTAGAGTGAAGAGATGGAGGTGAGAGGGCCGTGGAAGGAGGTGGCTTTGTGGAAGAGAGGGGGTCAACTTTGAGAAGAATGAGTGAGGCGGGTGAATGGTGGGTGAAAGGTGAGGGGGGAGTTTTTGAGAGAGGTGAGAGGGAGGCTTGGAGGGAGAAGAGTGTGATGGTTGCTTTGAGAGGGAGGGGTGAGGGGTGAGTTGGCACTGAAATTGGAAAAAAAGCATGGTTGATGGAAAGCGAACATTCATAGCAAACTGGGGTTTTAAAAAGTTTTTGGTCAGGGATGCGATAAAACACGTTTCTTGAGGGATGCAATAAAGGCAAATTCAGAGAATGGAGAGAAGAAACGCTGTGACAGTTGGATTTTTTAGGCAAGGTATGAAGGAGAGGTCGAATTGAGAGCAGTCTGTTTAAATAGCAGAAGAGTAGTGCATTATGATACAGTAAAGAGTACCACATGTGTGAAAGAGGAAGATGAAGCATTATAAGAGATCGTTTTATGATTATTATTGTTATTGTTTAAGAGAGTTTTCATCAGATTAGGTCATGGAAGTGTTGTGGAAAAAAATCGTGAGGTGAATAGTGAAATTGGATCGATAAACGCAGGGGTCTAAACAGATCACGTGGTGATGGGAGAAGCACTTGGCTCTGGGAGGTGTCTCGTCAAATGTGAAATTATTTATTTTAAATAAGGATTGCGTAACATTTGGAAAAGGGAAGGTCGAAGTAAAATCGTGGAAGTGTTGGTGAATTTGGATGGTAAACGCAGTGTGAAGCTGCTGGGTTGATGAAAAGTACCAGGAAGAGTAGAGGGAGACACGTGGTTAAAAGAGGTGTGGAGATCGAACAGATAAAAGGAAGATTATTATTTTTTGATGTATTTTTGAAGAACAGGTAAGTTTCGGGAATGGAAGGTTATAGATAGGAAGAAATCGTGAAAGTAATGGCGAGAGAGGGTCAGCTCAGTAGAATAAAGATGGTGTGCTGGCAGGAGGAAGAAGAAGAGGATGCAGAAGAAGAAGAAGAAGAAGAAGAAGAAGAAGAAGAAGAAGAAGAAGAATCAAGACTTGTGAGTGTGCAAGGAGAAAGGAAGTTTTTTTTAAAATTTAAGACAAGAAATAGAGTGTTTTGTTGGGAGGGATGGGGGACGTTGGGAAAGTGGGGAAGATAGAAATTGAAGATAATTGGGAGAAAATACAAATAAACACAATCGTACACCGAGGGGAACGATGGGTCGGCATCAAGCACTGGGTAAGACAAGGTCGACGAAAACTCACAAAATAGCACGATTTTTGAAACAAAACCGAACTAGGAACACACAGTAATATGTAGGTGAGAAAATAACAGTTAAAACGGGACAGATAACGACCGGAAACTTAACTTTGAAATCGTCAGCAGAGAGCCCTGAAGGAGACCTGCCAACGCTCCAAACCCAGAACCGGAAGAGTTGATCTCAAAGTTTAGGGAGAGTTTAGGAGTTGATATCAAGGAAATGATTAATAAAGGGAATTAATAAAAGAGATGCAAGAAAGCTTTTTACCAAAATACCCAGCGACACAAACAGGAGGCATAAGAGGAAAGTTAAGACTAACAAGACAGGGGTATCTCACACAGAGAGTCCATAATGTGTGGAATGATCTTTCTGGGAATGGGAAGGTGATAGCAGCAAGGACAGATTAGGTTTAAAATGGAATTGGACCCTAATTGAATTCAGATGATCTGTGGGCATTGTATGCATGTTGTGTTGCCTACGTATCTCGAAATATTGATTCTCTGAGTTGTGGGTGTTGTCAAGCAGCAACAGGTCGCCTTGTGTTCAAGAAACCCTCATCAAACTTTCCACCGCTCCAGTCGCCCTCCCCATTCCAATTTAGTGGATGTCGGGTTTGATTGGGTTTGCGGTGCGGGTGTGGTTGTTGTCGGCAAGGTGGTGAGCTCATGAATTGAATTTATGTATTCGGCTGGGTTTGGGGATTTGTGTGTGGCACAGGTTCGTGAGCATCCCATCTGACAATAAAGAGGAAAACAATGCCACCTCTGATGGAGTACGCAGCACAATTTCATTACTGCACAACAGGTGGCACAGCATGAGCGAGAGGAGATCGATTTCATGAGATCGAAAAACCTTCGTTCCACTTGATAATGTCACTATAATCGGCACCTTTTCATATCACCATTTAAACATAAAAAGTACCTCTTACTGTATATTTTACATGATTGCAGAGAAGACTCGAATAGCCCTAATTGCATCAAAGGCAGGGCTGGAGAAACGCATCAAAAGGAAACATTTGCAACACATTGTTTGCCAATGAATGTCATCCTCATCCTTGGTTGGCAGGATGGCTCGATTACTGCACTGTGTTATTTCCAAAATGAAATGCAATACATTCTGTTTCAGGAAATGCGATGCTGGACCGACATCTCGCATCATGTCCATGTGCACCCTTGGTTGGTGTGCAAGGGTGAATGATCCAATATTGCAGGAAATATTTCCCATGGTCAGAGACAGTGATGAGGTACCATGTTCCAGCAAGTTCGTGCTCATTCACGTTTTGCAACCACTGCAAGTCCAGGTGCTCATCTTTAAGCGATTTTAAATGTGTGGGCAGTAGTTCAATTGCATCAACAAATTGGAGGTTCCTCCTTTGGTCTACATTAAAGGACAGTGCCCATCTCATTGAAGAAATGCACAATTTCCTGGAGGACCTTTGACAAGTAATCTTTGTATACAAAGTCAAGGCTTGTGGAAGAGCTGGAACACAGAATGGATCAGGAAGCAACAGAACAAAAGGAAAAATAGAAAGAGGGGGGAAAACACCAAAAGCAGGATTTAAGGACAAAATAGAGGGAGACTTGTTCAAATAAGGGATGAGGGAAGGAATGGGGGGGGCAGGAGAGGAGAGGATGCATGGGGTGGACAAGATGGATACTGAAGGGAACTCTCAGGAATTGAAAATCTGTAAATTTGGAAAGAGGTGGGCTTGGGGGTGGAGAGGGGAGTGTTAATGGGGATAGAAAAGATTATTGTTTTAGATGTGGGTAATCTGAGATGGTGGTCAACAGCGATCTTGAACACCTGGTGGAAAGAATGGGATTGAAGAGAATGTGGAAGTTGGTTCCACAGGTGGGGGTTGGGGGTGGAGGGAAGAGGAGCAAATGAGTGGAGATGAGCGATGATTCTGGATTTTGGGAGTTTCACTGGATGAGGGGCAGAACGGGACAAAGCACGGAAGGAGCAGAGGATGTTAGTCCAAAAAGGAGGCAGAAGACAGAGAGACCACCGACTTGTCTGTGATGGGAAAGTGATAGGCCCATAGACTCAGCTCTTGCAAAATACTGAAGCTTTGTAAGGTACTTACAGTAAGGCATCACTATATTTTGTAGAACTGTGCACACCAAGCACCTGTGTTGGTGCCGGAGCAACAAAATTGTAATCAAGGGGTGGCAGGATATTTCATTTGGCAATATCCTCACCAATGAGCTGTCTATCTTAAGTTCAAGGTTTGACGGAATCAAACTTTAAGAAAACGACTTTTCTGATGGAGGAGCAGCAGGGAACGCCACGTCTCAACAGGAGCATCGCCCTAACCCACCGCTTTGTGGGTGGAAATCAGCCAAGTTGGTTGTCCCATAGGTATCTAAGTTGTAAACATTAGTGAAAATTTACCCCTCGTAATTTGCATGACCTCTATTAGGTAGGGGTGGCGAAGTGTGGATATGGCACTGGCATGGACTATATAAATCGCCACTTCCTGCATTCAAGTTAATTTCTCGTGTTGTATATTCTTGCATTTATGTTCCAATCTGAGCACTTGCTTCATGTTTCTCCGACTCCAGATTCAAATCCCAAATATTGCATTATGTCCATTATTGAGTAATGCTCTTGCAATTCATAAACATAGGGACAATACCCCTGGGCGCTCACCTGGTAGTGGTTGGATAAGATAGCCAGAGAACCACTGGTTGGCATGGATGACCCACAAAATATATAACGGAGAAGGAAGTAAATACCTGTGGATTAAAAAAAAATGTCGTGGACAATCTTTGGTATATCACGGGTGATTAAGATTGTTGTCAAGTTTCATCGGAATTGCGTATTTTCTGAGAAGAAAACAAATGCATATTTTAGGGGGCAACCCTCCCCCATAGACCCCATTTCTTTTTCTTTTCTTTTTTTTTAAATAGTGTGAACAAACTTTGGTACATCACGGGTGATGAAGGTTTTGGTGAAGTTTCGTCGAAATCGTATGTGTAGTTTCGGGCAAGAATTTGCTAGTATTTCTGGATGGACAGACGGATGACTTGCCATCGCATAAGCTCCTCAGAACTACGTTCCAGGTGAGCTAAAAACTAACTCTGCCTACTCGTCGCTCTGATGACGGCTTTAATTAAAAGTTAGCATGTTGTACTGCACTTCACAAACACATTGCACGTCGATCTGTGCGTGCCAATGAGGATGTCAAATGAAGTCAAACACACAAAAAAGGATCTTTTATAACACGTTGATGTTTTCTTGTTGTTGTTGCACTTACAGGATGGCCTAGATGAGAGGTACAGACACTCGTCTCGAAGCCATCGAGCCTGGGTTTGATTCACGACCCAAGTATAAACTGTCAGCCTGGTGTTTCACAGGCAGGGTGATTCATCAGTGTGTGCCGTCCCTCGGATGGACGTTAAACTGGGTGTGCCATCTGCCAGCATTAATTGGCAGATGTTAAATATCCCATGGTGTCCTTCAAGAAGAGTAGGTGAGCTGTTGCTGGCGCCATGGCCAAATTCCTGCCCGAATTAGTCGAATGTTAGGCCTTGGCCAGCCGGTTCGTAAAGACTCTGGCCAATCTTCCCCCTGCTGACTATCAGCTTACACCACATGATACTAACAGGGTATTTCATGTTTCTATATGTGGTGAATGACGAAACTGCAAATCTCAATTGTGTTGAGATATCACCGAACCAACGAATGTTTACACAAGCAGTAAATGGTGAAACTGTGAATGCCGAATGCGTGAATGCAGTTTACATGCCGAGAGGGAGCAGTTTCGTATGGGTGAAAAAAAAATCAAAATCATAAAAGTATTGAGAAATTTATGAAACCTCCCACCTTAGGACACCAGCTGGGACCCCAAAAGGTTCCACAGAAAGTTTGGAAAGGCTAGCCCCAAAACTGAGGGAGTAGTTCAGGGACAGAGACAGATACTCCTGCTTTATTTTATAGATTTTGTGTGGTCCTTTTGTGTTCGTCGTGCTTTATTCTAAAGGGTTAAGGATGTCGTGCCGATGGAACCGCTTACAATAAAGCTCCAACTCCTGCTTCTTCCTCTTCCCTTCCAGAACGACAGGCTTTTAAAACCTTTAGAATAAACCATGACGGACACAAACGCATACACCGAAGGACGCTTGCCCTTTTAGTAATTGATGTGTCGTGACGTCTGGTGATGTACTTTCAGTTTGAGTAATGCATGGACTCCATGAGATCCTCCATGAGCCAAAAGTATTGTGAAAAAGACTTACTGTACTCTTTAAAGGTATTGTGAAAAAGACCGTAAGGATGGCAATTTTGATGTTTCGGAGTATATAATAGATATTGGATAGCATTAGAAAGGTGCATATCTCATGCTTAGCTTGTGAAATATAAATTATGAACCTCAATGTAACTTGTAGCCTTGGTTTAGCAACTCTGGGTTCCCCCCACCCCAAAACTGATGTGCCTCTGGCTATGGCAAAAACAGCAGAGCAGCAAGCTGCTGTTCATGGCCTCCCACTTGGGAAACAATTTGTTCATGTTTTATGTATGACATGTGAAATGATTATGTCGAGGAGCAAGGATGTGACAAGGGGATCCAGGGAACACGAGATCATGTTTCAGGCGAATGTTATGTTGTGTCTTGCTTCATGGTTAAATGAGTACGCAAGTGTACAGTGGAACTTAACAATGTGACGCAGCACCTTAGCATCTCATAAGACGGACACACAAGCTCTCTCTCGCTCTCTTTCTTTTTGATAACCATAAACCACGATATTGCAAACATTTTCCCGAATCGCCCCCATGATCTGCATCTCACATCATTCATATTCATAATACACTTTCCAACTATTATCAATCAGAAACATTCAAAAAAACATTTTTTTTTCCGCAAAAGGGCATCATGGCATCATGATGCAAAAGGCATCATGAACACAAATTCCTTGTGGTCTGCAGTGTTATACAACCTCTGCCATCAGGAAATGAGTCTCCACACAACCAGGAAAATATACAAAGCCACGACGAAACTAAAGTCAACATCGGACTAGCAAAGCGGAAACCCAGGATAGATGTATCCTATCAGGCTATATATGGTGCACAAAAATTAATGGATGTTCTCAAAAGGAACACATATGATTGGCCTCATTTCTAAGTTGTCCAAATAGCGACCAGGTAGTTTCCCGAGCCTGCAGGCCAGGTCTGCACCTTTACATCATTGCCCTTCAATGCAAATACGATTGAACTTTTGGCAACGTGATACTTTGAAATGGGCAAAAAAAATCCCAATCGCGCTCGATCAGCAGGATTTGTGGTTCAATTTTCAACAGTCACATCAAAGTACGAGTACAGAGCCATCCACAAGCCGATAAACAACAGCCTCGATGTTCTCCAGAGACTTCAACATTTATGAGAAGCCTGGTGTTGGCTTAACGGTTAAGTTGGCAGGCTTAAGATCTTAGGCTCTCGAGTTCTAGCCCCTGTCGTGCAGTAAAATAACACCAGGTGGGTTGACTCAGCCTGTCATCCTTCCGAGGTCAGCAAAATGAGCAGCAGCTTACTGGAAACGGGGAGCACTGCATCAGCGGCACAGACACACTCTGTGTGCTGCAATGATGCAACCAGCAGCCACGTGCTGCATACAAAATAATAATGAATATTTATGAGAGGAGCTTTTCTGAGGAATTCCATCACATGATCATCATCACGTTGCACTTGTTGCCTCACTCACACAGAACACTTGAAGACATTTCATGTGTAGAAATGAACTCTTGTTTTAAATGACCTGACAAAGTTCTGAAAATCCAATTAACGATTTTGCTCCTGAATTTGTGACATTGCAAGTGCCATGATGCAGAAAGACTTGCTGGTGGATACGAACGAGGTACGAGGGTAATTCAAGGTTGACGCGGACTTTTTATTCCCGAGACTCAAAAGTATAGGGGGGCTGGTGAAGGTTCACCTATTCAAAAGGTATTGTGATGTTTGTGGGGTAGATGGAGGAATTTCATAGTAAAGGTAGGATTGTATAGTGTAGTATGGTCTGTGGACGAGAAGGAGACCTCTCAGTGTAAATTAAGAAGAGGAAACTGCCAGCTTAAGATTGTTACGTGTCATCACATGGAGGGCGGTGCTGTTTTACTTCGGTAGGGTTTAAGGCTAATTTCTCCCAGTATGTGGTTGCCCCCTGTAACCTTTTCCTACGGCTCTGAAAGCCGACTCTAAAAAGGAACGACGCTTTAACAGCGGCAGCCGGCGGGCCATGCCCCGTGGCTTTGGATGAGTCGGTGTGACATGAGAGAAGAGGGCATAATCAGAGAGGAGATAGTTGGGCGAGTTGTGTGTGATTGAGAAGAGGGTCTCGCTGGTTGGTCCCTCCTCAACACGGTGAAGAAGGCTACGTGATTCTCGTGTTCGTGCTGTGTGAATTTGCCCGTTCACTGGAGCAAGACGCAAGCCATGACTGTTCGGCTGAGTCGCGAAATTGTATGTTTATGTGAGAGAGAGAGAGAGAGAATGAGAAGAAGAAGAAGGATAAGGAGGATAAGAAGAGGAGCACGTCTCTCAGCAATAACTCGGCATGATCCCGTTGTGTGTGTGCGAGGAAGGCGAGCCATCGTTGTGAGCGGACCTGATGTTAAGACAGGAGTGGAGTTGGCATATTCGTTCGAGAGAAGAGACTGTACAGCAGTTGGTGAGCCCTGGTGTCGAATACCTCCGCACTAATTACCTCACGTACGCTTCCCACCCAGAGAACGGCTTGGCACCATTTCTTTGGGTGCGGTTTCCCACACAGGACGACGCAGTTCAATCCCCAAACCGCCGAAAGGATCTTCTCTGGACACCCAGCTCAGTGCCAGAATAAAGGAAGGGATTTTCTTTTATTTTATCTTTCCCCTTGTTTGTTTCTGTATCTGTATGGAGGCGTCTCAAAATTAGCTCACGCTGCATTACCTCATGCTTTGATTTATGTTCATTAAACCCTTATATATTAAAGTTGCTTGTGAAGGTCTATTTGTTGTGGGTTCGAGTATAAACCCTTGTGCTTCCGTCCTGGCGAACGCCTCTGGTACGTGCTTCGCCCCTTCCCGTCCTCCGTGCACTATAATCTCCAAGGATCACGTGTTCGCCTCCAAGGTAGAACCATTCGGCTATCCGTGCAGGTCAGTGTTAATCGCCCGTCCATGACAATTGGGTCGGGGTAATTAACTTAACCCCCTGGACACGACAGTATTCTCCCTCGACACGTATGCTTGGCCCAACGATGTGGCAGCGTCTCAATACAATTGGCATAGAAATCCTTGGATAGGTACACAGCCATTTCAGGATGCTTTGGCATCATCATCAATCGCAAACTTGATACCACCCCAATGGTCTATGAGTGGTCTTAAGAGATAAAAATCACAAGGTGACAGTCTGGACGACCAATAGGGATGAACAGGAAATCGCCAACCAATTTCCACGAGTATCAAGGTCTCTTGACGCGTGGTGGAGAGGCTAGTGCTTTGGTACGCACCTTGTGCTAACAGGATTGAATTTCAAGTGAGTGTGACTTGTTTCTTCACTTCAAACACCAACATCCAATTATTCTGCAATTTCAGGTCGAGCAATTCTCCATAATTAGCTTGTTCAACATGTTTAACGTTTGTTGAGCGACAGCCGTTGGACACAGATCAGAATGCTCAAGGTCTCTCTGCAATAATGGAATTATGAAATGATGCATGAATGCAAACGAGGCCTTTCCTGGAAGGGATGCCTGCCTGATAAATCTCGCTCCCACGTAAATAATAGCTGGCCCAAGATTTATGTATTTTCATGTCGTGAATATGTCCTTTGTTGAGGGGTTGGTAACGACACACAGCATTGTCTTTGCAATTGCAGACGTCTATTAAATAAATCATCAAAACTGCCACGTCCACAGGACACACTGCTGCAAAATCCAAAGCCCACTCGCCGGCAATGAAGCCAGCGACCATCGAGGGTTTGGGTAGCACGTGCCCACCCACAGTTCTTCGGGCCTTTCGCCGGTGCACATCACCGGGAATCTGTAGTACGGGCCCTGTCGGTGATCTGAGAAAGTTCTCCACCTCTTTCGTCATGCAGAGGCACACCTTTCTCCAAGGCACTTTACAAGCATTATCGACTTTGTTGTTTTTTTTTTAAAGAAGCTTTGTGAGTCATTTTAGCTAACAATCTTCATCTCGTACACACGGAATACATTTTAGCATGCCCAAAAGCCGCTGTTGGTAGGGGGTTCTACGCGTGCGTGCAAAGCAGTCCGGGGCGGATTTCGACATTTCAAAAGTCCCATGTTTTGAACTCACCACGTGATTCTAATTTTCTTTTTTTAACACGACGACGTGAAAGATATCCATCAACAAACTGTGGAGATGGTCTCCGATGTACTTCAGCTGACTGACTGGTGATTATTACACCCCAGTTCCACCATCACATGTTATTGCTGGTCACACCGTGTTGATTTTTCCAGAATGCTTTGACCAGCATTGATGTGACACTCACGGTACAACTTGATCAGGATCGACGACACTACATTTACAGTGCTGTCTGATTCAAACAAAATCCACGCCAACCTTGAATGATCCTCGTCCACCGATGAATTGGTTTCTGCGGGAGGTGCTCGACTTGCTGTTTGTGACTTTAAGGGGAATTAATACACGCGTTCACCGTTTCCCTAAGCCTGGTGTTGGCTCAGTAGTTAGGGTGGCGGCTTGGGATCTGAGGGTCCTGAGTTCAAGCCCCGTTGGCCGCTGAATTAATACACCAGGGGGTTGACTCAACCTGTCATCGTTCCGAGGTCGGCAAAATGAGTACCAGTTCCAGTGTGTGTGTACTGGTAGAGGGGCACTGCCTCAGTGACACAGTCGCTCCTCAAGAAATGATAGCTACCCAGGCAGCTAAGCTGCCATACGACCACCACCACCACCGTTTCCCTGCATAGAATGATCATTCACGGTGTAAAATGACCACGACAATAAGTGTGTGAGACATGATGGAAAACGTGCATGTGGTCCGTGCGACCTCCACCAGATGCGAAATCCTCGTGGCAGTACAGACGGGTCCCGTAGTGTGGACCCAACTGGTGCTCGACCTTGGACAAGTATCATGATGACAAGTTTTTTTTTATAATTAATTATATAATTACAATTAAATTATATTTTATAATGAATTAATTAATTAACAAACAAATAAGCAAAACAAAACCATTCAAGCCGTTCGAGCGTTCCGTGCATTCGAGAACTTGCAGAGGTGAAACATGGGGAGGGTGTTAAAGAGCTCAATGAGACGCCAGTGGCGTCATAGCCCGCATCGTACGCACGGCGTGCACGCTTTCACAGTGCGCGGATGTCCGTGCACGGACGTACCCGCGTCGGCGTACGTCTCGGTGCCATAGCCGTCCTGCAGACCGTTGTTCCACGTGCCTTCGTAGCGCGAGTCCCCGGGAAGACCGCAGCGCCGCCCGTACCGACCGCGTGCTCCGTACGTCCACTCTCCGCAGTAGCTCCATCTCTGCTTGCTCTCCACACCCAGTCCGTGCCGTTTTCCCTGAGACCACTGGCCAGCGAACGTGTTCCCGCTGGGCCACGTATACATACCGGATACCTCGAAACCGCGCCGCCACGAACCCGTGAACTCGCCCTGTCCGTGCGGGCCCGTGCACACGCCGTGCCCGTGCGCCTTCCCGCCCTCCCAACCGCCGCAGTACGCGCCTCCATCGTCGAAATCAAAGCGGCCGCCCGTCATCCGAGGGGACACCCGGAGCGACCTCCGCGATTCTCCAGACCTGAGCGGTTTTCCCCACAGCTCGGCTCTCCCGGCCCCAGGGTGCCGAGGTGGTGCCTTGGCACCGAAGAACGAGCGTGAGAGCGACTCGTCCACACCGAGCCACTCTCCCTCCCTCACCGCGTATCACGTCAGCTCTTCTCATCCCCGGAGAGCGGCCCCTCATCGTCCCCCCACCCCCTCCGACCTCACCACTCCTCTCCTCGAGACCATTACCTCCATCCTCCCCTCACAACTCGCCCGGCCTTCTATCCCCAATGCGCTTGTCACTCGATTTCGCTGAAGCGTCTCCCATTTCTGCACAGCCTCATCGCCCCCCCCTCCCCCCTCTTTCCAAACTCCCCCGCTCAAAAAAGGCTCTGACCATAGAAGGCGACCCAGTGTGGTTCCTACCCCAGCCCGAAATAAACACGCAACAGGCGATGTGATCATGCAAGTGAGGCACAGAAAGCATGCGAAAAAATGGGCACGGAGAGGGATGGAGGGATGGAGGGATGGAGGGATGGAGGGATGGAGGGATGGAGGGATGGAGGGATGGAGGGATGGAGGGATGGAGGGATGGAGGGATGGCGCAGCTCTTCTCCCTCCAAAACACAACCCCAGATCGTTTCCACGTACAAACATTTATCCTCGGCACGGTTTTCATGGCAAACGAGCAGCAGCAGCAGCACCTGTGTGCCAAATGGTGTGTTTCGGTCGCTCACTGCTTCAGGTGTGGAATGTGTGCGCACTCGTTGAGACTCGAGCGGCCTGAAGCGCGGCGGTGTTGGTTATGGTTTCCCGCCTTTCTCAAGCACGTGTGTAAACACAGGGGAAGATGGAGAAGTGAAGAGGAGGAAGGTCGTCTTAATACCCATGTACTCGAACCAACAGCTCGCACGCACCGTACAGGAGCACTCAAAGCACGTGCGGAAGGTGGGCAAGCCAGTTGTTTTCCTGTCATCTCCATGAGGAAGGCCATGCACAGCAAACGCGTCGTTGAATTAACACCAGGAGGGTTGACAGCCTGTCATCCTTCCGAGGTCGGCAAAATGAGGACCGGCATGCTGGTAATGGGGGCACTGCATCAGCAGCACATATGGCACACACAGCCAATGATGCCACCAGCAGTCTTGTGATGCATATGAAGGAGAAAGGGATGATCTGAGATGGTGGTTTTGTTCTGTTCTTGCATATGGCAGCTTGGCTGCCAGGTAGCTGTCATTTCTTGGAAGCGCAGCTGTGCCGCTGATGCTGTGCCCCTTCTCCCTTTAGTCATTTGGTTGACCTTGGAATGATGACAGGCTGAATCAACCCCACCTGAGATCGAGGCAATACTTTGCAGGTATGATTGCCTATCCGTGAGGAACAAAAAGTTCTTCACCGATGACTTCGCCGGTCGCACTGGTTTGGCAACCATGAAATGGTTTAAATTTCAACCTCATTGGACACATGGTCTGGAAGCCAGAATTATTTAATGTTTTGAATCCGGGTTCAGGGATTTAAATCAAACTTGGTCCAAGTATGTATGATGATGTAACAATGTGGGCAGAGGCATATTCTAGCGACGTCGCAACGTCAAAGAGTGTCCTTCTTAAATTAGGACAAGATGGAAACCGTGAAGAATACAATTCTTCTTCGACTTCACAACAATTAATTTGAAGACAAGGGTTGGCAAGATGGCCAAGAGGTGTACACACTCGCCTCTAAGCAGTCTTGCCTGCGTTTGAATCTTGGCCCAACTATAAACTGCCATCAATGTGTGTGGCCGTCTCTCGGATGGACGTTCGACTGGGCAACCCGTCTGCCAGTGTTAGTCGGTCCACATTAAAAGATTCCATGGTTTTCTTCGTGCAGAGGGGGCGAGCTATCGCCGGCATGCCGAACAAATCACAAATTCCTGCTGCAGCCTATGGGGAGCACTGCATCAGCAGCACAGCCACACTCCCAGTAAAATGATTCGACAGGAGGAGGAGGAGGAGGAGGAGGAAGAGGAGGAGGAGGAGAACTCTGTATCAAATGAAAGGTCCTCAAACTTCTGAATTGCAATTGAATTGCGATTCACCTCCTCAGCTCTCACCTCCTACTTCCGAGTTGCCGTCTTCTTCACCACATGATCACTCAAATCCCACATGATCACAAACTCCTGCACCCCCACCACCTGACACTCAGGCTCAGCTATTGCTGTTAATGAAAACTGACGTTTTCCCAGCCATCTCCTCACAAACCAACTCACCGAAACTTGTATTCACACTGCCATGTTACCATATTCCATTCCACTTTCATACAGATGTTTATAAACACATGATCATGTACAATTTGGGTTTTCTGACAAATCACCGCCATTTGGTTCCAGGCGTGAGGGAGTACCAACACGTCGCTTAGCTGGCTCAGCCGTTTCATTGAAGCATGATAGTGTGGCAAATAGGGTCGCGACCATTCTTGGAGTGTCCAAACTGTCGGTGGACTGGCGTGATCACTTCAGCAGTGGTTTCTCAGGATTCGGACCGGCCAACTGGGTCGGCCTTACAACTATCAGAATGGTGAGTGCGAGTGTGTGAAATGATTTCCAGCCACATGCGCGAAATTTGTGATCTTATTACAGAAACCTTTCTCGATATAATTGGAACTTGGTCACATTGTTCGGACTGAAGATGGGAAAGGTTAGATCATGCCATTGCTGGTAAAGATCAAAATACTGTACGAAAATGACTCATGTGGAAGACACACCCCCCCCCCCCGAATCTCACCCACCCCAGAAATATCTTATCAGAATTTGGGGTGCATATTATCCATGAGAACTGAAGTGGAAGATGTCTCCAGATGTCTCACACTGATACAAGATAAACCTTTGTTACTGGGTGACACCGTCTAAAATTAAAAAAAAAAATGCAGTGCCTTGTGTGGGATATCTTATTCAACAATGAACAGATTTTTTTTTGTGAATAACAATTGTTATTTTGATTAAAGAATTAAAATTGTTTGGTTATAATACAGTCCTTTGCTTTTAAAACCTTTTATCTAAACTTTAAAAATACAAGACACCTTGGCGGATGATACATGAGCGATTGCGGTGAATGAAAAGGGATTTGACAAGGAACTGTTGCGGTTTTCTGCAAAAGAACTTCTTCAATCTCCCTATACTACAACGCAGGCCATCGGCCTTGTCTTGTTTATCTCAAGTTATTGATGTTGGTCAAGGAGAAAGGGAAGATATGCAAAAGCTTATTGATATTATGCCTGGTGTTGACTTAATGGTTAGGGTGGGGGGCTTGGGATCTGAGGATCCTGAGTTCAAATCCCGCTTAGCTGTTGAATCAATACCAGGTGGGGTAAACTCGGCCTGTCATCCTTCCGAGGTCGGCAAAATGAGTGCCAGCATGCTGGTATACTGTGTCGGAGTGGCGACCCGTCCAGGATTGTGCACAATAGCCAAGGAGACTGCTTAAGCAGAACCAACGATCTGCACAGAGTATGGTCCCAATCTCCTTATTGATATTATTGAAAGTACATGCAGTACCATATTAAACATTGTGAATGTACCACTTTATGCTGACCTTATTCAAGTTAAACAATAAAGAACAAGAGATTGAAGTCCCTCGCCAGGAATTGTTTTGTGTGGTGTTTGTGTAGTTTTGTTCGTGTACTGGTGTGTTATGTAATTAATAAGAGACATAACTAGAACTGCCACTTTATAACTGCTGGCAGTGATGACCGGGTACTAAGACATCCCGCTTTGATCGGATACCTGATCCTGACCCGTGTTGTTTATTATTATTATTCAATTGAATTCAGAATGGGATTAAAATAATATTTAAAAAAAAATGACCGTTTTTACAGCCATTTTTCCCTGCCGTGCAGGGGTTAGGCTTTTTCTTGAGGCAATGTTTTTTATGGCCGGATGCCCTTCCTGACGCCAACCCTGGTCGCCTCTTACGACACACAGGGATATGCTACACCTATTCTAACCGGGGCATACACCGGGACCAGTACACTGGTACTTACTTCGCCGACCTCAGATGGATGACAGGCTGAGTCAACCCCCTGGTGTTAATTCAGCAGCCAACGGGGCTTGAACTCAGGATCCTGGGATCCTAAGCCGCCACCCTAACCACTAAGCCAACACCAGGCTTAATGGGATTAAAATAAATTCAATTCAAATCAAATGGAAGACCAAATAGGTACAGTACTGCATTTGAGTCATCAGAAGGAACCCAAACAAGCAAAAAGCAAAGATCAAGTCATCAGGAGGAACCTGGATAGGAGTCACATTTCAGCTGCTACTCCTCTACCCTCAAACCCAACCAGGCACAGCCAAGTAAACCTGGCTGAACAGTCCTTGTGCAAAGCAAATGAGGCATATCTATGATCCATAACATGTTTTCACAAGTTAAATTGATAAGCATGATGAAAAAGCAAGATAGTTATCCCATGTACTCAAAAGCAATTGAAATAATAAAAAAAACATCATGATGCTAACTTAGACGTATTGACCTTATGATATGGATGCAATTTTAGTGACATCTTGGCATTGGATTGAAGCATGGTCAACCCAACAAGGCCTTTAAATTCAAGGAATCGTGATGACAATCATCATTCTATATGCCACCCCTAAACCCACAGCTCGGAACAATGATTGATCGATCTTCTGCAGTGGTTAGAACAAGCATCTTTCCAAAGCAATTGTGTTCAATTCTGGTGCCTTTCAAGAGCAGCTATTATGCCTGTTGTTGGCTTAATGGTTAGCGTGGGGTGGGCTTGTGATCCTAGGGTCCAGAGTTCAAATCCCGCTCAGCTGTTGAATTAATACCAGATGGGGTTAACTCGGCCTGTCATCCTTCCGAGGTCGTCAAAATGAGTGCCAGCATGCTGGTATCCTGTGTCGGAGTGGCGACCCATCCAGGATTGTGCCCAATAGCCAAGGAGACTGCGTAGGCAACACCAACGCTCTGCACAGAGTATGATCCCAATCTCCTCCTATTCTGATTGTGATGCAACTCCCTCCTGTGACATCACCATAGAATAATATCCTTGGATCCCCAAGAGCACTTGAACAGCATAGACATACTTTGGGATATTGAGATGGTGCAAGGAACCAATGCTAAAAGTTCAACAGGGCTTTGATTGATGTGTGCTAACCACCATGGGAAGCAAGGAGGCTGACGTTTCAGGCATTAACCCTTCCATGCGGCTCAGCAAAACCACCTCTTCCTTTTTCTCAGCTCATTCAGGATGCACATGTTCAATTAATAACCCTCTCCTGGTTAAACTCCAAAAATCCAGGCTTTCCACATACCTCCCCTGTTTTGTTAATAGTTTCTTCTATTTGTGGTACTGGCCTCTTGAGACAGTTCAATCTCGCTCTTCTCTCCAGGGCTTCAAGCAAGCAGTGCACCACTATCTGAGGTCCATACCCCATCCATTCCCACAATCTTTTGAACCCCCCCCTCCATTAACCTTACCTCTCCTAATCCTAACCTCAATCTTTTGAACCCCCACCCCCCAACCATTAACCTTACCTCTCCTAATCCTAACCTCAATCTTGTGGGTTACTGTGTTGCCTACCCTCCTCTCTCTCCTCTTTTGCCAGTTCATTCCCTTGCTTATTCTTTCGAACTAAGCCACACTCGCCCCACTGTCTCTGTGTTGCCTTTTTCCCTGTCATCTCACTCTTCCATGAGCCTCAAATTTGTATCCAAGAATTTTATTTTTCAAAAAAAGCCGTTCCTGAATGACAGATGTTGCCTTTTGCGACCCAGAAACAGAATATATATTTTTAAACCCCCAAAAAGAAGCACCTGGCTTCTGCGAGGCTGGATCAATTTTAAAGGTGCACCATTACAGGCAAAAAAACTGCATCATGAAGGATACAGTCGTTCTTATGTGACCTTTAAGCTGGCTGTCCCATCTAATAGATTCTCAGCATTAAAATCCCACAGTACCTGCAATTTTATTTTTAAAATAGTATGTCATTGCACACCAAAATCATAGTCAAATCTATGAAGGTGACACTGCATAGCTGCGCCTCAAGAAATAATGCTAAACCTGCAGTACAGCTTGAACTGTCCATGCATCATCACACCAAAATCATCCCTTTGGCCATTTATTGAAAAGGAAAGACAAAACACTTCACAGACAAACCAAAAGAGGCTCTTCAAGGCTGGAAGCTTGTTTAGAATCTCCCATAAACAGAAATACTATTAAAAAAAAACATAATAGTCATCTTCTGTAACCTCGCGGTTGAAGGATCATTGTCAACATAAGATATCGATCAAAACTATACAAAATTAGCTTATTATCAAAAGGCATGCAATCATTAAATACCATACACAAGTCTTGAATATGGAAAAGTTAATTTTGCTCAGTATGACTTTTGCCATGAGCGCCAATACATCCAAAAAGGCAGGAGTGGGTTACGGAGCTGCAAACTTGGGTGGAACACGTCAAAATCGACTTTCCTCACTCTCTTCAGGTAATCCTCAACAAGTACCTGCACGTGAATCAGTCAGTCATGACTTGGCTGAACTCGGTGGTTCAGGTTAAATTTAAGATAAATTGAAAATAACATTTGCATACGATAATAAGTAAAAAAAGAAAGCATCCCAAAAAGCAAAGGCCATCCATGTCCGCTTTGTATTTTAAACTTGATGAAAACAACAGCCCTTAAAAAATAAATAAATACATAAGTTAGTAAAAGAAGTGAAATCAATTCAACAGTGTTGTTCATATTCTCATTAGGGTTTGTTGAAAACTTTATGACAAAAGCTCAAATGGTTAAAAAAAAAAAAACAGAAAAAGGTATCGTCTGGACAGACAGACAAGCGGTCATAGACAGGTACTTGTGAAATCACTCTGTGACCTTGACCTTTGGACCTCAAAAATAACAGACTTCTAGCTTTTGATTGGTGAATCAATTCAGTGACCTAATATGCAAATTCTGTTCAAATTTCAAGTCGATTGATGATTTTGTGACCTTGACCGTTTGACGCAATTATTGAGTGTTCTCCATATTCTCAAAATCAAGGTTTGTTGAAAATTTGATGACAAAAGCTGAAATGGTAAAAGGTTATGGCCTGGAAAGACAGACAGACAGACAGACAGGCACAGACACAAGCGAATGCAAAACCCCGCCTCCAGCTGCGCCGGTGGATGGGCTAACGATGGAAACCTACAGAAACATAATGTTTGAAGAGATTCCACATCATAAACAAGGTGAATGTTGCATCTTCTGTCACAAAGATATTTCTACAAGAAAATGTCCCATGTGGGTGAACTTGAAGTGAACACAAGCCCCGTCTGTCACTCTACATGAGTTAGTAGCATGTCTGTACTCTCTTTGGTCTTGCGTTGCCTCTGACATCTACCCCTCTCCAGTGCCTTTGGGTTACCTGCATGACTGTGCTCCTCAACAAACACTTCTTTTGGTTACCTTGCTCACATCCAAGCTGCATATACTTATCTCCAACCTTTCATTTCCCTTTTTTCCATTTAGGAAGTCACTTTATATGCCTGGTGTTGGCTTAATGGTTAGAGTGGTGGGCTTGGGATCCTAGGATCCCGAGTTTCAATCCCGCTCAGCTGTTGAATCAATACCAAGTGGGGTTGGCTCTGCCTGTCATCTTTCCGAGGTCGGCAAAATGAGTGCCAGCTTGCTGGTATCCTATGTCGGAGTGGCGACCCGTCCAGGATTGTGTCCAATAGCCAAGGAGACTGCTTAGGAAGCACCAACGCTCTGCACAGAGTGTGGTCCCAATGGATGGATGGAAGTCGCTTTCCTGTTTTCCTTCACTGGTTCCGCATGTCATTTCAACAATTCCAAGGACAATAATAAGTACATCAGATAATTCAGGTGACAGATATATTTCAAGTTGGTCTTTTGGGAAGAGAGTGAGTTTGTGTCAATGGCCATTAGCAAATTTATCATTACAGCTATTTCATTGTTCTATAGAGAGTTAATGGTCATTCTTTTCCCACTGTGAATACTGTCATTATTTTTACAAGTCATAAACAGAGACACAACAACATCCACACAGTCGGTAGATTCGGGGAGGGTAGCTTTAAGAGTAGTAAAATAGAACAAATGAAGTGAAGGGAAAATATGGTAGGAGGGGAGAAAATGGGTGGGGAGTAGGTTGGGAGAAAAGAATGTCAACCACACCAAAAACTTAAGCAGGAGCAGCAAGATGCACAAATCAGTGAGGACAAGGTAGACAAATATTTGTAGGACAAATGTGAAATTATTTTAGGTCCACCACAATAAGCAACGACAACAATTGTGCAGATTCGTGTGAACAAGCAGCATTCAAAAACACGAGATACAACAATCCAAGATACACCAACACTGATTATTTTCAACACTCAAATATGTACTGTACGATTGGTATAAAAAAAAATACGACTGTATATGTATTCATATATATATATATATATATATATATATATATATATATATATATATATATATATATATATATAGATATATATATATATATATATATATATATATACATATATATATATATATATATACATATACATATACATATACATATACATATACATAAACATATACATATACATATACATATACATATACATATATATATATATATATATATATATATATATATATATATATATATATATATTGATGAACCATACTCTTTACAGAGCGTTGGTGCTGCCGAAATAGATTCTTGGCAGGGTTGCACTCGATGGTTTGCCACTGCCTTCCCAGCATTAATCGTCCATGCTCTATCAATTTCAATACTGAGCGTCAATCAAGCGAGGAAGCGGCATGTACCATTTTTGTTTGGTATGACACGGATCGGGTTAAAACCACTGACTTCCCAGACTTGGAGCAGACACTCAAACCATTCTGACGTGCGCACGCACACACACACACCTCCGTTCCACCCTCTGACACCCGCATATGGAAATGACAACCACGAACACACTTACTTTTTTTGGTGTGCCTTGGACTATTGCGAGAATCTCATTTGTAGAACATTTTGAATTATATGACAAGTTTAGGGCAGTTGACCTTGTCCGTAGTTAACAAAAAGATAAAAAGATAGGTGCATCCAACCAATATTCATACAAAGATCGACTCTGCCGATTTTGTAGCACACAGGTGAGAGTCGATCTTGCCTCAGTGGATATTTCATATACTTCCCAACGGACTGATTCAGGACAAAAAGACTCCAGCTTGCTCTTTATTCGGTTCTTCCACATGATAATGTCTGAAATGAACTTTGAAACAATCTATTTTTAGGTACTACATGTTTGCTATATATATATATATATATATATATATATATATATATATATATATATATATATATATATATATATATATATATATATATATATATATATATATATATATATATATATACTGTATGATACTCTTGTTCACCATCTAATAGGAAAACATTATTTTAAATGTAGATATAAACTAAACTTGAAAACCCTGGATTACCCATGCTATAGCTGAAACCCTAAACTTTACCCAAAATGGTAGTTTGTGCCCGATGCGGTGCATTACGAACTGTATTCTTACCGTTTGGATAAATGCCACTCTTGCAGCTTTGGGAACATTCTTTTGCAGTGACTTTGCCTAAAAATGGGGGGGAAAGGCCAATCAAATTACTTTCCCACGCAGCATATGGCTCAATGGTACGTATTGCTTTTACACACAAAAGTGAAATCAAATTCCCACCGAAGAAAGCACAGCATTACCATACAAAATCAACAGATGGTCACAATGCAGATGATTTGAATGAACTTTTAAATTACAGTTTGTAAAGTGACATTGTTCACATGAATCGATTACTTCCTCTGTTTCACTATTAAATATAATGACCAAGCAATGTATGTTGTTATGGCAACAATGGCTTTAGTAACCTGCTGAAGAGTACACAAAGACCTCTTGTACAAACAAATTAGATCATTTGCAAACACAATCTGCTTCCATGATCACCAATGTATTCGTTCATCTACCTGTACATGGATCATGGATCTCATTTTACTTGTTTTAACTTAATAATGTGACAAATGAAGACTATGCAAGGTTTATACACCAATTTGTATTTCGATTATTTCTGATATTTGAGTGACAAATTATTAAACTAACAAACACTTCTTTCATGATACCTCTCAACATGAGTGTAATGCATTTTATAGCATGTATGGTGTTTCATCTAGATTCTAGATTGTTTTTGAAGAGATGGTTTTAATATTTCATAAGGAATCTAAATATGATGTAATGCAAGGGGAAGAGGTGGGATTCTGTAAGAGAAGGAGAAAGGGAAAGGAAGTTCATAAAGAGATAGGATTAAAAAGGAGGCAAAATTAATGTGTACATGAAAGAGGGTGGGGGGGGGGGATATAGGGGTTTGGGCAAAATTCTTATTTCAAATATTTTATTGTCAAGTCTGAGACTGCATTACGGCGTAACGTCTCGCGCTAAGCTAGGCCTCTATCGACATGCACATCATCCCGACATCCAGCACTCAGCCCATCCTGTCGCTTCGCTGAAGGAAGTGAACACCATAACCCATATATCTAACTCTGTATGATTATCTGACGTCCATAAGTGAATGGTTGAATGCCAGATTTAGTAAAATGGTGGTATAGTGATACGGCATTATGTACAGGACATTACGGTGTTATATTTAGCACTAAGCTAGGCCTTTATGGCGGTGTATTATTCATGACTCCATGAGAATTGCATTTTGCAACTCGAAAAAAAAAGAAAAGAAAAGATGACATAACGTTTGATCCCTGGGAAGATAAAACAAATTCATATTGTTTTTTGGCAAATAAGTGTGTGTATCACTAAAATGAACGCTGGCTTGTTAACAGTACACAAAATGCTTCTCAAATATTCACTGCCAATAATCAATACTAGCGATACCCATGCACATGCACGGGATAGCAGTACAACATAGCTGGTAGCAGACGACAGACCGTACATAGGGAATGACAAAAATACGCATTGTGCAAAATGCAAGTGGTACTATGGAACGCCAAGACTTCCCAAACATTGTCGGCATGTCCGCTAAGTGTCACAGCAATTTCATAGGGATCGTGTGACGGCGAGCAGAGTTTTTAGTGTGCAATCTTGGTATTATAATCGAGATTACTGTACTTTAACATATACAAGTTATGTTGTTCAACTCCCGACAGTGAAGCGACAGGTTCAATGCTCGTACATTATGAATGGTATAGGCTGGCTCCCGGTGGCATCAATTAGTATGCAACATGTTGATATCAAACATGTGACAAATTACTCCAAGAATTTGGCTTACTGGCATTGCTTCTCTTCTCTGTACCAAATATTAATGTATTTTTTTAAGCTTTAAGACTTTCAACTTAAAATCAGCTTTTTCATGATTCTAAGGTAGTAAAACAATGGGGTCTGTACTCTACCAGCCAAGGGACAAAACTTTATGTTTTCTGTAAACAGTATTAATGCATGGTTTAACAGAGTTGTGGAAGTCCTGGATATTAGTGTTATGGTTGTGTTTGTATATGGAGGAATTTCATACGAAAGTTAGGATTGAATTGAGTTGTTTGGTCCGTGGACGTGTAGGAGACATCTCAATGTAATTAAGTAGGGAAGCTGAGCTTAAGTGTTACGTGTCACAACATGGGGGGGGGGGGGGGAGGGTGGTGCGGTGTCAATTAGATAAGGATTAACGATAAGTTCTCCCAGTATGTAATTGTCCGCCTGTGACTTTTCCCTATGTTTTTGTATTACAAACCATGGAAGAGGTGCGTTTTTAGAACCTGACCAAGTAGGCAAGAAGCCCCGCTTCCAAGGGTGACGGCAGGCAAAGTCACGCCCCCGAGGCTGATGATTGATGGGCATGGCGTTAGTGGCAGGAAGAAGAAGAGGGTGTAGGAGGCAGACAATCAGAGAGGATGGGGAAGCAACTCGTAGCAAGGAGAAACGCACGAGTGCGGAGTGAGGGGCACACGCGGCCGAGAGAGAACATAGCTAGGAGATGGCCTGTAAGAACAGGGCTTTAGGCTGGCTTTCCTTCGACGCATGAAGAAGACCGCACTATATTCGTATTCGTGCTGACACGATTTGGCACGTGTGCTGAAGCGAGACGCTGGCCATTGACTCTTGGCTGGTCGTATGCGATGGCCCTTGAAGCCTCGTGTATGTCACCGAAGGGGACGGCGCCATTCTAAGCTTTGGTGTTGAAACCTGCTCACAAATTGTCTGACGTATGTTTGCCCCCTTGCAAAAGAGCGGCTTGGAGCTATTTTGCATGCGTCTGCACGTGCAGGAGGAAGCGCCTCGATTCCAAGTTCCACAAAGACCATCTCTGGACCAAGCTAAGTGCCGGAATAAAGGAGGGATTTTCCTTCATTTTGTTTCCCCTTATCCATATTTAAGTCTGTGTCTGGAGACTTTAGCTTACCTCACAAATTATTGTTATATTCTGATTATTGTCCTTTGTAAATATTTGTCGATTTTCATGAAATTGCTGCATATATTTAAGGTTGCTGTGTCTGTGTATTTGTCATGGGGTTCGAGTATAAGCCTCCCTGTGCATCCATCTGTGCCTCCGTAGCTCCGCCAATGCGCCACACCTCTCCCGTGCATGTTAGAATCTTTTACAGCCTATGGAGCTATCAATCAAGGAGTTTTGTCATCGCGCCAACCTCCACAACCTGAAGTGTAGCGGTGAGGCAGCAAGTGCGGACCATGATGCCGCATCAGAGTTTCCAGAAAAGTTGAAGAAGATGATTGAGGAAGGGGGTTACTCACCGAAGCAAGTCTACAATATTGACGAAACCGGATTGTTTTGGAAAAGAATGCCCTCCCGTACATACACCGCACGAGAAGAAAAGACTGCTCCAGGGTTTAAAGCAGCAAAGGACAGGCTGACCTTATTACTCGGTGGAAATGCAGAAGGGGATGTAAAACTCAAACCGCTTCTTGTTTACGTTTCTGAAAACCCACGAGCGCTAAAGGGTTGCCTCAAGCCACAACTTCCCGTAATATGGTGGTCAAATACAAAGGCTTGGATGACTGGGGCATTGACCCACAATTACGTGATCAATCACTTCTCCAATCATGTTGAGAAGTACTCCAAGGAGAACAACATTGACAACAAATATTTGCTGCTTGTAGACAATGCTCCTGCCCATCCTCAGCATATGGAAGACTGGTGTGAAAACGTGCAGGTAGTATTTTTACCACCAAATACTCCCTCACTTTTACAGCCTATGGATCAGGGAGTTATTGCTGCTTTTAAAGCCTATTATGTTAAGCATACCATGCTGCAGCTTATCAAAAAAACTGATAAGGACAAGCTATCAATCAAGGAGTTTTGGCGAACATACAACATAACAAGGACAAATGTGTACAAGAGCCACATCCTAAAGGTTTTGTCTTCACCAGAAGAAGAACAACAACAACTTCCAATATTTCGTCACGTGCCTTGATGGAGCCAATAGCGAGACCCGTCATGGAGGCTCCTCCTCGTTCATGACGAGAAAAGTGTATTTACGAAATTACAATACATTAAATGGAATAATCTTTAAATAATAACGTGAACTTTTCGAAACTTTAAAGCAAATGTCCGAATATATTTAAAAGTTCATGATAGACGCTCTCAAATGGAACCTTCAATGCGAGGATGTGTACAGGTGTTTAGTATTTAAGGAGATCCGGATCCTGTATATAAAAGAGCCGCGTCCTAAAGGTTTTGTCTTCACCAGAAAAAGAACAAGAACAAGAACAAGAACAATAATAATAATAATAAGAAGAACAACGCCGAGCTCTCTTAGAGCCAGCATTCACTACGCGAGAGACGCGGCTAAAAATGGCTTTGGAAAACATTAAGGATTTGTGGGCGGAGGTGAGTGCCTCCACAATGAACGCTGTGTGGAAGAAAGTGTGGCCTGAGTGTGTCCACAATTTCACGGGGTTTGCTGATGTTCTGTTATTACAAGTCAAATTGTAGACCTGGCGCAGGAGGCTGGTTTTGAAGAGGTTGAAGAAGAGGATGTGGATGACTTACTGGAGTCTCATGCAGAACCCTTAAGCATTGAAGATCTCATGGAGTTGGAACAGCAGTGGGATCTTGAGGAAGAAGAAGAAGAAGAAGATGCGTTGACACCTTCATCCAAGCATCTCACCATGAAAAACCTTAGCCAAATTCTCAGCTCATTTGAAAATGCCATAGAATTTGTTATTGAGCAAGATCCAAATCTTGAAAGGAGCACTGATTTTAGCTGTGTTGTTAATGATGCCCTTTGTTGCTCCAAGGAACTTTATGCAGCAAAGAAAAAGAAAGCCATCCAGCCCACCCTCCATACATTTTTCAAGCCAAAAGATGCAGCACCAACTACATCCACCATCTTAGGCCATGGGCCAGATATGGTCCACGTGCACCCCCCCCCCCCACAACCCTTCGACCCCATATTTTTCTGAAGCCTTAGGGTCCCCTGAGCATGAATTCAACTGGTAACAGTGAATAAACTGGGACTCACTATCCATTTTCCAACCATATCTGACGGTACCCTCAAAATGTCAACTTTTCCTCAGTTTCGCACATAAAAAATCCCGTGACTGATAAGATCTCTGCAGTTGCCCAATAAGCATTACCATAAACAAATTATATCTCAAATGAAAGATTATCACATGCAGATTTTCAAAATAGAGTCATCTGTCAAATTTAATAGCGTTATGTTTGTCCCAAGAAATGATGAAGAGGAGTACCTCGCCTTTCCTTTTGACAACTCAGATATCTGAAATAATAACGTATATTCATGCTCATTTTACCTGACACAAACAAATAAATACGTCTATGATATCACAAATTTTACTACCTTTCTATTGATACCAAAATTGTCCCACACCAACTAAAGATGTAACAGGTATTACGTCTTAAACATAAAGTACATCACTGTTGCAACACCCAACATGTAGTCACCAGTAAGACGTAAGTCTGAGAAAATATTCCTTACTTCACATAAAGAATATAAATTATAAGTTTATTTGAGAAAAACAATTGAAACTTATTATGTCATGTCCACAAAATGTCATTGTGCATGGATTACGCATAATATTCATTATCGCTATCGTCATCACTCTCCAATGCCTGCTGTATATCATCAAATGCATCCATATCTGAATCCTCATCAGAGTCAGTGTCATCACGTGTGACTTCAGCAATGTCAGCCAGTTGCCATGGGAGGACATCTCCTTCATACCACAGAGGATCAAGGTCACCATCCTTTTCCTCCCAACCATGGGAGGCCAACAGAAGTACTGGCCTTCGGAATCTGTGGTTGTGGAATATGCGCGGTCTTCCAAATCCGTACTTGGTGGTTTACTCTCCGAATGTGCTGGGTAAGAGCTCGCTTACAAGGTGGTAAGTTAGCCATATCCACATTCCAGTCATTAACCATCCCATAACGGAGTACAAAAGTTGTACAAGAAGGCTTGCGTGCTGCTGAAGAGGCCACCAGAGAAGTTGGACAGCCTTATGTCATTACTACATTTGACTTGGGAGTTTGCATGAAGGCCTACCCATTAGTGTGGAACTCACCAGACAAGTATGAGAGCCACATAATTCTAATTGGCACATTCCACCTCATATGTGCTTATATGAAGATGATTGCCAAAAAGATGGCTGGGTCTCGGTTAGCAGATGGTCTCCTAGAAGCAGGACTAATCAGTGGAGGATCTTTGGGTGGTGTGATGTCCGGGAAGCACGACGACAGAGCGCTACATTGTCACAAGATTATGTTGGAATGTCTTGAAAGATTGCTCACAGAGGAGTACCTCAAAGATAAAAGCACTGATGATCTGTTCTCTTCTTTCTCTGATTAATCATCAGATAAGCTACGTACCCTCGTAGATTCCCACAGCCAAGATACTTTGAATACTGTCTTGATGGACAATTCCATTGTCCAATTCATTGAGCAGTATGCAGAATTCAAAAAAGGAGTCACAAATGGACGTTTGAGGAAGACTGCACAGCTGTGGTTGTTATACATGGACCATGTCTGTTTAATTCTATCACACCTTGAAGCTGTAAAGACAAACAACTTTCTTTTGTATGCTGCATCCATCATTCGCATGACGTCTCTCTTCTTCAGTTTCGGTGGACAGAACTATGCAAGGTATCTGACATATTTCTCTGTGTTCATAGCTAATATAGACTACTCACACCCAAGGACACTATCACTGATCAAGAGAGGAGCTATCAGTGTCGCACGCTCCTTTATCCCTGGCAATCGTTGTGCAGTGGATAAAACCATGGAGGAGACCTTCATGAGGCACGCTAACTCACATGGTGGTGCTAGAACCAGTGCAGCAGGTACATCTGGACTACTCACCAACTACCAGGCCTACCAGAGATGGGTAAGGACAACACATGCAAGGTTTCTATGTTGATGCTGCACTTGGAATGGCTCACATGTTGGACAGTGGAGAGGGAACAAAGCATCGTGATACACATCCGACAGAGGTTACAAAAGGAGAGAAGTTGGTGAAAAGGGCCAAAGATGCCATGGGAAGTTTTCTTAATCCTTTCAATATAGAGACAAATGATAAATTGTTGATACTCTCATCAGGAAATGCTGCATCTGATGCTGTTTCAGACGATGTTCTAAAGGCTGAAGCTGTTGGTGAAAAAGCACGGGATGATTTTATTGAAGCTTGACTGAAGAAAACACATTTCTACTCTGGAGAAACTGGGCGATGCTTGGGATATTCCTGATGAGCTCATTGATGAGTTGGACACCTTCACGTGTGCCATATATGGTAGAGCGTCAAAGGTGTCAAAAGTTGATGATCTGCGACTCATTCGTATAAACGAGTTCTGTGCTAGGCAAAGTCATCTTGTGCCTTCAGGGAATGTGGATATGGCTAACTTACCACCTTGTAAGCAAGCTCTTACCCAGCACATTCGGAGAGTAAACCACCAAGTACGGATTTGGAAGACCGTGCATATTCCACAACCACAGATTCTGAAGGCCAGTCAGGGACATGGTTGGGAGGAAAAGGATGGTAACCTTGATCCTCAATAGTATGAAGATTTCCTCCCACGGCAACTGGCTGACATTGCTGAAGAAGTCACACCTGACGGCACTGACTCTGATAAGGATTCGGATATGGATGCATTTGATGATATAGAGCAGGCATTGGAGAGTGATGACGACAGCGATAATGAATATTATGCGTAATCCATGCACAATGACATTTTGTGCACATGACATAATAAGTTTCAATTGTTTTTCTGAAATAAACTTATTATTTATATTCTTTTTGTGAAGTAAGGAATATTTTCTCAGTCTTACGTCTTACTGGTGACTACATGCTGGGTGTTGCAAAAGTGATGTACTTGTGTTTAAGACGTAATACCTGGTACATCTTTAGTTGGTGTGGGACAATTTTGGTATCAATAGAAAGGTAGTAAAATTTGTGATATCATAGAAATAGTTATTTGTTTGTGTCAGGTAAAATGAGCATGAATATACGTTATTATTTCAGATATCTGAGTTGAATCCGAGTTGTCAAAAGGAAAAGCGAGGTACTCCTCTTCATCACTTCTTGGGACAAACATAACGCTATTAAATTTGACAGATGACTATTTTGAAAATCTGCATGTGATAATCTTTTATTTGATAAATAATTTGTTAATATTACTGCTTATTGGGCAACTGCAGAGATCTTATCAGTCAGGGGATTTTTTATGTGTGAAACTGAGGAAAAGTTGTCATTTTGAGGGTACCGTCAAATATGGTTGGAAAATGGATAGCGAGTCCCAGTTTATTCACTGTTACCAGTTGAATTCATGCTCAGGGGACCCTAAGGCTTCAGAAAAATATGGGGTCGAAGGGTTGTTTTGTTTAACACAGTTTCGCTTACCATAAGGTTTTCCAGGAACGCAACCCTTGCGAAAAGCGAGAACTTGCTGTAATTAAATAAGTTTGTATAAGGATATTGCATTGCTGTGTTGATTGACTGTCTGGACACGACTTTGAAGTTGTCGGTCCATTGATGTTGAGTAATTTACTGATGTGGGCCTGTGACTGGGGTTGTGGATCTGCCGTTTAGAGAGGTTCTGGGCTGAAAGGATCGAAACCTCGATAAAAAAAAAAAACTTCGCCCAGCTGATGATCCGGCCAGTAGGGAAATCAGGAAATTGCTTGCAAGTTAAGGTTATAACTTCAAATAAAATAGCTTTTGTAAGTACTTACCAGTACAGTGTGTGTGTGTGTGTGTGTGTGTGTGTGTGTGTGTGTGTGTGTGTGTGTGTGTGTGTGTGTGTGTGTGTGTGTGTGTGTGTGTGTGTGTGTGTGTGTGTGTGTGTGTGTGTGTGTGTGTGTGTGTGTGTGTGTAGTCTGGCTGCCTTCGTGGAACTACTGTGCATTGATTTCCTTCTTTTTTTTTTTTACTTCGACAGTTAATTATAGCAATAAAAAGTTCCAAGTTGCCCGTTTTTGTTTTGTTGGTTGTTATGGTGACAGGAAACAAGCATATGTTCCTCTTTTTTTCAAGTTAATTAACAAGAAAGCCACAATGTTCTTATGCAAAACCAAACAATATCAGGAATCTTACATGCTGCAGATGGACATGAGCTTGGCTGGCCAAGTCGAAGACGACATCCCGAATGGCACGTTCATGCCTCCGACGCAGAATGTCCTCTTGAGAGGCACCATGCTATGAGAAGAAGTTTACGTTATTTGCAAAGGCAAATTGGAGAAGGGGCATTGAAAAAGCATCGGCACCCTCGAGTCATGGCTTTTTGCTCATGATAAAACATGCATGCTTGTTACATCATGAAATATGCCAGTACAGCACTGTATTATATTAATCCTATAGTTGCCATTGCAGAGTGTAGTCCAGCAGTTTGCAGTTCGTTATAGATTTATGGATCTCACTTAAATTGAGCCTCGAATTCTCATCAAATTTTATGCAAAGAAGCTGCAATTCCAAAGAACTTGACAAATGCATCGTGGCACGTGTTTGACAAAGGTGTCCTTATATTCTTCAGTGGCAAAACTGGAAGCTGCCTTTAAGAATGGATGCGTGCCCACTGAATATGACTCTGGATCAATGACCACTACCCTCACACTGTTGCCAAAGATAAGGCAATAGACAAGGAGGATCACCACAATAAAGTCACCAATATATCAAGAGAACTTGGACCGTCTCAAGACAGCATTTTCACAATCACCCATGAACATTTGTGCATGTCCAAAGTCACAGCAAGGTGGGTGCCGTAAAACCTCAACGATCATGACAGACAGCAGCAACTGGCACAGGTCACAGGCTTGTTGAACTGTTCAACACAGATCCAGCCAACTTTATCATCAAACTGATAACTGGTGAAGAAATGTGGCTTCATCACTGGGATTATGTAACAAATTTGAATCAATGCAACAGAAGTACAAGGGTCACTGCCACGCATAACTTTCAGTCGGCAAGATCCTGGCCTCACCAATTTGACAACATACCTCATAAAGCTATGATGACAGGAGATTATGCCAGACTCATGCAAATATTGTGGCAGGCCATTAAGGAAAACACCAAGGGATACAAACCAAAAGTGTGCTCTTGCCTTCATGGCAATTGTGATCCAGGGATACCTGTGTACAGAATATGTTGCACAGACTGCTATTTTTGAGTTTTGGTTCGAGCAGGTGGATCACCTTCTGTACCATCTGGATCTGACCTGCAATGAGAGTTCAGCTCTTGCATATAGTCATGGCCAAAATATTGTTGCGGATTCGCGCCCGCCGGCGTGCGAACGGCCACGTAACTCGAATCGCAGCACGTCGCCCATCGGACGGACAATCCAGTCGTGACCCTCTCGGACTAACGCCGGGAACTCGTCACGGGTGGACCTTTCGGTCTCACCACGATCGTGCCAATCGGCCCCCGCGTGGGATAGGGTTGCTCGCCAAATTCGACCTACCTAAGTACCCACACGGAGGGTAGACCGGGCGATCGCACCTCGCCGCAGGTGGACTTCGGACACGGGCCACTTTAAGCGACCCGTTCCGTACTATCGGGATAACCGAGCGGTGTTATTCGTCGGCCTCGACGGTTCGATTAATTATCGGGCGTTTTAGCCCACGACCAACCCTTTACGTGAAGCAAGATGGAGATTCAATGAAAGAAAAGACGAAGCGAAGCGGGAAAACAGTTCAACATAACTCACATTTATTTCGCGATGAACGGAAAGCACACATATACAATTACACCAAAAGCACATGTAAAAGGAGAAGAAACACAATATTACACAAAAAGCAAATATAAAAGAAGAAGACAATGCAGAGCTATCCGACTACCGAGCACACGGCAACACTTATACAATTTTACTTCACAGACGGCGCCGACAACACATATTCCCAAAGCAAAAGAAAAGAACCACCCTCAAGGATGAGGGGGGTAGGCGGACCTGGGGCCGAGACCGTGTCGGGCCTACCCGTCTGATGATGAGACGCGGAGTGGCGGTGGCGCCTCAACTCCGCGGGCCTCGCGGACAGTGTCTGGTAGGGGGTGGGAAAGGGGCCCCCTTGTCGCACTATCTCAGCGCGGGGGGAAACAGGAGGGGGTTGTTGATGCTCGGGGGGGAGGAGGATATCACCGTCTCGGGTCCTGCGACGAGCGTCTCCACCTCGACCTCGGTCGCGCCGCCGGCCTCTCCCTCTGCAGCTCCCGGCACCGACGCAAGCACCCCCTCATCCGCCTTCGCCGTCGCCACCTCTCCACAGCTCCGTCTAATCGCCCTCTCCATCTCCTCTCTTGGCTCGTCCCAACTCTTCACTCTTGACTTCTCCCCTCCGAACTCACAACTGCCAACTGAACTGCTTGGCGAGCGCGGCCGTTTATATCCCCCGTGGCCTCGCTCCCCCACCTTTGACCCTTTACCTCCGACCCTTCACCTCCAACTGGCTCCCCATTGGACTGAGGAAAAGTGGGCGTGAATGCTTTTTGATCCATGAATTTGCATATAGTGACCGCACTCCAACGCCCTGGAGGCGGGGCCAAATCGCCCCACGCTCACCAATTGGACGGAACAGAAGTGGGCGTGAGTCGTTTTTGATCCGTTTTCCTCGGAAAGTCTGTGATGTCTCTGAACACGCTGCTCGGTGCGCGCCCCGCACGAGCCCAGCATCGGCGCCCACAAGTGGCGTGGGAATGACGGTGATGCGATGGTGGCGAGTTGTGACGGTAAAGGTCGTGGCTGTTGTTGTGAAGCGGCGTTGTGGTTGGTGGTTGTTGTTGTGAAGCGGCGTTGTGGTTGGTGGTTGTTGTTGTGAAGCGGCGTTGTGGTTGGTGGTTGTTGTTGTGAAGCGGCGTTGTGGTTGGTGGTTGTTGTTGTGATGGCTGTTGAGACGTGGTTGGTGGTGGTAGTAATGGCGGCTGGTCCAAAATAAAGATAGTAAAAGAAAAACGGCTATCCTGAAGAGTCGCAGCCCGACTGAATGACATTTATTCCCTCGAAACAACGGGTTTGGGCCTAACTACACATATACTTACAGAGATATCTCACCTAAGGGACCTGAATGGTGGTTTGTGAATTTCGTCAACCACAACAATATATTGGTACCCTTGCACTTTTTTTCAAATAATGCACCATTTCTTCCAGAAAATTGTTGAAATAAAAAAAATATTTTGTTATCCACATATTTATTTCTTTGGTTTGCAGTGGAACAAAACTTCCAAAAAAAAAAAAAAAATTAAAACAATTACAAAATCTTAGCTTATTCCACACAGAAATCCTAAAATGGCCTGGACAATATTATTGGCACCTTTTAGAAGTTGATCAATATAATTAGATTTCAAGCAGGTGATTTTTCTTTACTTTGGAATTGAACTCACCTGTGGTGAGTTGCAGGCACCTGCAATATAAAAATCACTCATTCAACCAGTTTAAATGGAGAAAAGGAGTCATTCTGCTGTTTTATGTCACTGTGTGTAACGCAATGAGCATGGAGAAAAGAAGGAAATCCAGAGAATTGTCTGAGGAAGTCAGACACAAGATTGCAGCTAAGTATGGACAATCTCAAGGCCACAAGTCCATCTCCAGAGACCTTGATGTTCCTGTGTCCACTGTACGTAATGTTATCAGGAAGTTTAAGGCCCACAGCACTGAAGCCAACCTCCCTGGACGTGGCCGCAAGAGAGAACTTGATCGAAGATTGCAGCGAAGGATTGTTCAAATGGTGGAGAAAGCAACTCAATCAACTGCCAAACAGATTCAAGCTGACCTTCAGACACAAGGTACGACAGTTTCAACTCGCACCATCCATCGCCAACTCAATGAAAGGGGGTTCTATGGTAGAAGACCCAGGAGGACCTCACTGTTGAGAGAGACATAAGAAAGCCTGAAAGGAGTTTGCTAAAACACACTTGAACAAGCCAAAATCCTTCTGGGAGAATGTCCTGTGAACAGACGAGATCAAATTAGAGCTTTATGGTAAAGCACATCATCTCCATGTTTGCAGAAAACAAGATGAAGCCTTCATAGAAAAGAACACCTTCCCTATAGTCAAACATGGAGGAGGTTCAGTGATGGTTTGGGTTTGCTGTGCTGCGTCTGGCACTGGGTGCCTTGAATGTGTGCATAACAGCCCTTTTACAGCCATTTTCCCCTGCTGGGCAGGGGTTAGATTTTCTTGAGGCAATGTTTTATGGCCGGATGCCCTTCCTGACGCCAAAGTTGGTCGCCTCTTACGACACACAGGGATATGGTACACCTATTCTAACCGGGGCATACACCGGGACCAGTACACTGGTATTCATTTTGCAGACCTCAGAAGGATGACAGGCTGAGTCAACCGCCTAGTGTTGATTCAGCAGCCAACGGGGCTTGAACTCAGGACCTTAGGATCCCAAGCCACCACCCAAACCACTAAGCCAACACCAGGTGCATGGCATCATTAAATCAGGAGATTACCAAGGTATTTTGGAGCGCAATGTTCAACCCAGTGTCAGAAAGCTGGGTCTTCGTCGAAGGTCATGGGTCTTGCAGCAGGAAAATGACCCCAAACACACTTCAAAAAGCACCCAGGAATGGTTCCAGCCAAAATGCTGGACTGTTCTGAAGTGGCCAGTAATGAGTCCAGATCTAAATCCCATTGAACAACTGTGGGAAGATCAGAAAACAGCAGTTGGGAGAAGGCACCCTTCATATCTGGGAGAAATGGAGCAGTTTGCACAATAAGAGTGGACCAAACCGCCAGTAGAGAGGTGTAGGAAGCTCATTCATGGCTAAAGGAAGTGCTTGAAAGCAGTTATTTTGTCCAAAGGCTGTGCTACCAAATATTAAGCTGAGGGTGTCAATAATTTCATAAATGTCATTTCTTTTTATTTTCTGATTTAAAAGGACATTAAGTTCTGAATCAAAAACAAAGGTTCTGTCATATTAACAGCAAAATAAAGAGTTGTGGAGACGAAATACTTTTGTCAATTTCAACTTATTTTTAGAGAAAATTTGGAGTTATTTTAAAAAAAGTGCAAGGGTGCCAATATTTTTGGTCATGACTATGAATTCCAGATACCAATTCACCAAAGAAGAGGAACAGACAAATGCACCTGAGATGTGACTGAAGGGGCAAACACAAAACTTCCATTTTAATGGCATATACAGAATGAAGGACAACTGGAGGAAGTGCTTTGCAGTCAAGGGAAACCATATTTTAAAATAAAAAAGTTGGCAGGTCTTGCATTAATATATTGCATTCCAACAACTTTTTCAATGCCCCTCATACGTCAAGTCAAGGTGTATTTCCCCACCATGGATCATATAACACTCACAGCCATGCAGATGTCGATGGGGAGCTGAACTCGTCGGTGTGAGGCATTGTAAGGTACAGAACGCAGGCAGGTGAATATACCAAGTGCTTTACCAACATGACTGGCAGCGTGGTCAGCATTTACATTGCGCACATCTGAAGTCAAAGAAGATTCCACAGTAAATAAATTAATGCACATAAAGCAGATTCACAACTGAACTGTCATAATCATTACTTGCATTTAAAATAATCATAAAAAGTATATATTTTGTGTCGGGTCTTAGAAGTTGCTTCTCTGAACAAACTGGAGTGGTCTGCTTGGACAATTCTACATGGGGTAAAGCCAAGTGCAAATTAGTGAGGAAGACCAAATTGTTACATCATAGAAGCTGTCTGGGATTTTTTTGGACAGGAAAAAAAAAACGAAAAGCAACCAAAAATCAAAACACGAATTATGTGAGAGGTGCAGTGACACCAGTTGGCCCGCATGATGCCACCATGTCAGAAACTGTGTGCTGCAAGATTGGTGGGGCCGGTATGGGACGAGGGAAAGCTCAGGCGCTGTGGCCTTTGAAGTCACTGCAGTGAGCCAAGGGCTTTCTGGTTCTCTCTCTTCCCTCACACTGTTTGACTCTTCTTCGCCTCTTTGCTGGATGTTGTAGCTGTGGGCTGTTCTGTGCTACTCGCATTGGAGCCTGTTCCCATCACTGTATCCATAGACATTCTCTGCTCCCTCCCCCCCCACCCCCCGTCCCCTCATTGTGAGCAGGAGCGATTGTGTGCTTGTGGCAACCTAGGTTTATTATATTTTCCCAAGTGCTTTTTGTTTTACCATTTCAATAAGTGTATGTCTTTACCTCCTCCACTGAAGGCGGACATAGGTTATGTTTTCACCCTAATTTGTCTGTTTCTCTGTAAGCAGGATATCTCAAAATGTTGTGGACGGAATCGGACAAAACTTGGATGGATAAGTTGGGTGTGTGAAAAATTGATTCGATTTTGGTGATGATACAAATCCGGATCCGGCTACGATAATTTAAATTTCTTTTAAGTGATCCTTCACCATTGAGAGATGGGGCCAAAAAGGACAAATAGCATGATATCTCAAAAAGTTTTGGTTGGGTTATGACAAAACCTGGTAGATGAGTTTGGTAGGTGACAAAATAAGCCAATTGGATTTTGGTTAAGGTCTGGATGCACATCCGGCCTATCAGTGGGATACAAAACGTGAACTGTTCAGTTAAAGGCCCGGTCACACCTTGACGTTTTAGCCAGCGATGGCAACGTATTAAAATGTATCTAAAACGCTGGCTTACGTTGAACTTTTGATGTTTTTTTTTTAAAGATTTGGACGTATTCATAGCGACTTGGTCTTATGTATAACGCATTGATAATGGACACAGAACGTTTCATTGTGTTATAGATAACTTATACCAACGAATGCTGAACCTGTTGGCGGCCTACACAACCGATGCCCAACGATAGTCTAACTTAGGCATAGCGCGTTGCACGCATCGCCGACGATGTCGTGACGTAGCCTATTAAAAGGCTGACGCACAACGATTGGAATCATAACTGCCGTAGAAATGGAAGTGTCAACATCGCGGTCACACCTTGGCGATCTTGCCAGCGTATGCCGACCTAAGAAAAATGTGTCTAAAACGTTGGGGCACGTCAAATACGGTATGAGTAAGTTTGGTATACGTGAGTAGAACGCTAAAGTACGCTATCATACGTCGTAGTAAGTAGAGTACGTCAAGAAATTTTAAACATGTTCAAAATTTTACGACGTACTCGGCGTATGACACACGTTCCGCATGCGATGGGGATAAGTTTTACACACGATATGCGGACGCTTACACACGTCCACAAAGGATACTTATAAGCTACTCATAAGTCGAAACACGTCGCAGTAATGTCTTTTTTACGCGAAACTTATTTCTAACTTATGTTTGACGTGCTTTGAACCAATTCTTTACGTAGTCCCAACACACATCGACGTATGTAGACGTATTGCAATGACGTCTTACGGTCGACAAAAAAAAAAATTTACGTGTTTCTAGCTAACAACTGCCATACAAAGACATGTTCCCAGCGGTTTTGGGAATTGGTATATAAAAATGGTGTTCATAAAAGGGAACCCAACAGTGTTTTCGAGTCCTTTTTGAGTCGATGTCCATGTCAGCAGTATCAGTATTAGTATTAGTATTAGTAGTAGTAGTTTGTTCATGTTGGCAGTAGTAGGTGAGTGTGAGGGGGAGGGTGTGGGTTATGATGGATCGTCCTTGCGTTTAACGATTTAACGATTTAAATGATAAACTCAACGATTTAAATGGCTGCATCTCCACTATTGAAAGTAGACGCTTGCGCTCAACAATTGGATTTTTTTACACTCAACGACTTTTAAACGGTACCACTCAGCTAGTTTCATTGTTTACAATGAACGATTTAAATTGCTGTCACTCGCCTTTGTTTTTTGACGCTGGCGCTCGGAAATTTTAATCGTTTCTATTGAACGTGCTGAATCGCTCAAACCCCACTATTGAAAGGAGACGCTTGCGCTCAACAATTGGATTTTTTTTTACACTCAACGACTTTTAAACGTTACCACTCAACTATTTTCATTGTTTACAATGAACGATTTAAATTGCTGTCACTCGCCTTTGTTTTTTGATGCTGGGGTTTGGAAATTTGAAGCGTTTCTTCTGAACGTGTTAAAACGCTCAAACTCGACTATTTTAAATAGACGCTGCCGATGGACAATTGGAATCATAGCCAAGCTAGACATCGAAGTGTGAACATCCTCGTCATGCCGAAGAAAAGTTTGAAGAATGCTGCAAATAAGTGTCCTGGCCGTGGCCGTGGACGCTGACGCAAGGGCGATCCATTATACCGACGTCTTTCAGCCTATGAGTAACTTAAAAGTAACGTCTGCCGATGTGTGGCAACGATCGCGTAACGTGCCAACAACACGTTAATCATAGGTTAGAAATAAGTTTCGGGTACGCTAAACATTACCTCGGCGTGTCTCAACTTATGATTAACTTACAAGTAGCATGTGTTGACGTCTGTCAACGATCGCAGACCGCGCATACAACTTGTGGCCAGCGTAGCGGAACGTGTGAGTCATACGCCGGCATACGTCGTGAAATTTCAAGCATGAAAAAATTTGAGGACAACCAAAAAATACAACGTTTAAAGCCAACGTACAACGACGTATGGCAGTGTTTTTCAGCGTGCTCTCAATGTTATCAAAACTTACCCATAACGTATTCAACGTGTGCCAGCGTTTTAGAAAAAAAATTCAAAAATCGGCATACGTTGGCTAAAACGTCAAGGTGTGACCGGGCCTTAAGCAGAGGTATGTGCTCTCTGGAGTGCCATTCTAGTTTATTCATTAGTTTGTCTTTCTGTCGTTTCGGGATTCTCCATTTGTGTTTTCTTGTGGTGTATTTTCAACAAGCATGTTATTTCTTAAGGTAAACCTGTCGCCTGATTACTGCCATTCTCACGTGGGCAAACCATTTCGGCCGGTTTGGTTAATCCCTGGGGGTGATAAAATTTGTTAGAGTTTTATGATATTTGTATTCCGACTGGAGGAGGCCATGCTTCACGTTCGAGTGTGATTCCTTTTAATTTGGTCATTCACAAAGCACATTTCTTCGACATTACAGGTGCACTTTCGCAGACCGATTGACACAACGTATATGTGTGTATATATATATATATATATATATATATATATATATATATATATATATATATATATATATATATATATATATACATACATGTCATCGTATGTCAGTGTGTCTCCTCCATAACTCCAAAACCATGAAACCTAGTAGCCTGAAACTTTGCATGTACACCAAGGGAATGCATTCATGAAAATTGGGTGTTTGGAATAATTTAAACACTCATTTTGAAGATGATAAATGGCCTTATTCAATAATCTTTTATGAAGGCTCATCCTTGGTTACCGTATTGGTGTCTTAATTCACCATTTTTATGGCTTGCTCAAGAATGCCTTGACTTGAGACAGGCTACAACGTATTATTATTTGTGTTTTTTTGCTTTGCATATTCAATGTCAAGGCTCGTATAAGAGCTCGCACATTGAGCGTATAACAAGGGAGCAGGAGACAAGAGGGACGGGAGAGGAAAGCACAAGACAGTGGGGAATAGACACATGAGGAGATCTGTGGAAGGGAGAGGGATGGGGCGGGGTACATGGGGTAAACAAGATGGACACTACAGGGATTTTCAGGAAGGAAAGCAAGGAATATGAAGGAGGTGGGTTTGGGGTGGATTAACAGGGGTAGAAAACATAATGGTTTTGGATGGGGTAAGATATGAGGTGGTGGTGAACAGCTATTTTAAAGACCTGGAGGGAAGAGTGGGATTGAAGAGTGCGTTTCCAAAGTTTGGAGTTTGTTCCAAAGGTGGGGGAAAAAAAAAAGAGTAATGAAAGAATTAAGGTGAGTAGCGATTCTTGATTTTGGTAGTTTCACCAGAATGGGGTTGGTAGCGGACCTTGAGCGCCCTGTGGAAATATGGCCGGGACAGATAGCAGACAGAGCCCAGGGAGGGGGCAAGGCTGGAGAGGAGATGGTAGAAGACAGAAAGACCACCAACCTGCCTGTGGTGAGAGAGCGAGACCCAAAGACTCGGCCTTTTCACGGGAAATACCAATGAGGCTGCAACGGTTTCTTAAAGATCGTCCCCCCCCCACCTTCCTCACTCATATCATCGAATGCCTGACCATCACACATACAAATCACTGGATACATTGCAATGCTTATAAAACGCCCGGAGATGCCAAGCATTCGTGGCTTTATTTAATTTCCGCACAGGCCATAACTTCCGTGATATCTTAATCTCAGCCGAATTGCGAAATTTTAACTTCTTTATTGACCTCAGCAGTAGTTCCGACTGCTAAAAAAAAAGTAAAAAAGTTGTTCATTTGTTCAATTTGGATGTTCAATGTGTTCATTAGTGGAGTATAAGGCTGGATGCCAGACTGTATCAAAAGGTTGAGATGTGTCCAGAAAAACAGCCCTGATCTCATGTCTGATATCGAGTGCCTCCACCATATCTGAGAGAGTAGAAGCAGTATGTCCAAGGTAGAGTGCAGCATGTCCCCCGATCACCCAGATTATTCTCCTGTGAGATATGCTTCAAGATTTCCGCTTGTATCATGTAACCTTGATTTTCATTATTCCTACCCATCCCCAGCACCTAACATTTATTTATGATAAACTGCATCTGCCAATCGCCAGCATCCTTTGCTGGGCTCAGATGTTTTTTTCTGGGTGGTTCCTCCCCTTGGCCATTCTTCCTCGAAGTGTCCCTCTGTTGGTGTGTTTCCCTTCTTTCCACTGACTTCATATATTTATAGTTTTGCTTATTTATGACAATCTTAGCTCACAATATTGTTGATGCTTTGTTAACATCTTAATGATCTGATCTACAGTAAATCGAGTGACCCAACTTGTTTTTCATACAAGAATAGTGTTCACTCTCTAACTATTGGCCAACAACTTCCATGTATATGACAGTGAAGGTAGAAAAGGTAAAATACAAGTAATTCTCAAAATGTGGATGTACTTGATAAATAGAATAGAATAAAACACCAAACTACTGAAAACACACCCAGAGATTCCAGAGTGAGGAACAGTAGAGAAGTCTGTGTAGCTTCCGAATAAGTTTCAAGATCTTGCAGAGATTTAAAAGCATGATCATTAATATTTGCCTCCTATAAGAGGGAAAGACAAGAACAGATATATCAAATTAAGCAAACCATCATGATAAAAAACAACTTAAGATTGCTTAATAGGAATAATTAAGTTTCAATTATCCAACAAAACTTGAAATGGCACTTGGTGGAGTGCATACCTCTGCCAGGCCAAACAATTTACATTTTGTATCCCACTGCTAGGCCAGATCTGCATCTGGACCTTTAGCAAAATCTAATCGACTCGGTCTTGTCACCGAACCAACTCGTCCACAACTTTTTGAGATATCTTGCTACATATCGTTTTAGCCCCATCTCTCAATGTTGAAGAATCACTTTAGAAATCCTCATATCCAGATCCGGATCCAGATCTTCACCAAAATCTAATTGATTCGTCCTCGTCACACACTCAAACTGTCCACCAAGTTTAGTAAGAATCTGTACGTAACATTTTGAGATACCATGTTCACAGACAGACAAATGAACAGGGGTGAATACATAACCTCCGGGCACCTTCGGTGGCGGAGGTAATAATGCAGGCCTCACACATATTGTTCGATATCACTTCATTCTTCTTGTCATATCCTCAGTCAAAATCAGGAACATTTTGAATGGTACACATTATGAATTTCATAAAAACAATAGGACCTCCTCATGCAGTATTAAGGAATTTTCATCTTCTTCACTTCCTGCACAGAAATTATTACATATATTTCATTCATTGCAGCATAATGTTCAGGGTTGCGATGATATGCAACAAAACATCACAGTCAGCAGTTGACAAATGCGAAAGGATATATGCTCACCCGACTCTGAATGATGCGCGAAAGCCACTGCTTGGTTAGCTTGTGCTGCTTCACAGCCTACAGAGGTGAAACATTTTTCAACAGTTCAAAGACTGACATAATTCAGAGAAACAGTAATGAGGGATAGCAATGGAGTTCTTCATTACAAGGTCCTTGTATGTCTTTGCTCTTTCCCCAAAAGGACAACTCTACAACCATTTATCGAATCTGCTCATCCTTCATGTAATGGATATCCCGATATCTCACGAGTTGTGTCTTTTGCATGCACATTACCAAATGGAGACGGCTGCTTTTGCTTAACACCGAGAACATAGTACTGTACAGGACTTATAATGGGCAATTTAACAACAAAATATAAACAATTGTTAATATGTAATAGGTATATCAAAGTTAAAAAGTGATGCACGCAATCCACCTGCTCGAATTAGCAGTGAAAACACAAAATGTAAGAGAAATATAAAGCCTTTTTAACACGGTAATCAAAATTGTTTACGAGTGACGGTTCGGCTGTGTATTGGTTCAGTGCAATGTTAGCACCTTTTTCCATATCTCCACAAGATTGAGGCTCAGGAAGAGCAATACGAGAGGGTATGAGCTGATAGTAAGGTAGTAGGACAACTCTTGGACACAACAGGCAAGGGAAAGAAGAGAGGAAAAAAGAAGCGACAGGAAGGAATGAAATATGTTTGTGTACCTTTGGTTCAATATGGAACGAGAACGGCACTTGGAAGAGCACACATCCCCATTGGGGGAGGCTTAACCTTGGCGATCGCCCACAACATCCCTTGGCCTGTGATCAAATGATGACCATATTTTTGTGAGACCACCATATGACCTTGACCTTCAACATTTAAAGATAAAGTGTAAATAAAGAAAATGAGGCCCCATCTAAAATCTATCCATAAAACTCAACATCATAAAAAATTGGAGGGAAATTATTGAAGTTATAATCAAATTTGTTTTTTGTTAATTAGGTCGCAATCCGAAAAAAGTAGGACAAGGACACAAATCAAATACCAGGTGCATAACTTCAATGCACGTGCACTATTATGTTGCAAGAACATCTTGGAAAGCCAAGCGGTCTATAAAATTTTGCATTGGCAAAATTTAGTGATGACAACCAAACAAAGAAAAAAAGCGTTTATTATTTTTTTCAGACTGCCATTTGACCTTGACCTTTAACTCGGAGGGGTACAATGTAAAATAAGTGTAAATGCACCTTGCTGTATGCTATCTCGAGGACAATTTTGTTCTAATCGGACAAACCCTGAATTTTGGTGAAAAATGCAAAAAAGTCTATAATTGGGTCATGACCTTAAAATTAGGTCAAAGTCAAAAAAATATCAACCCCACGCACTTTGTATTAGCATTATTGAGGCAAAATTTAATGCTGGAAATCCTCGGACATTGGCAGAAAAAAAAAGAGAACTTGAAAGGCACTCTTCGATATTGTGATGTCGCTAGATATGCCTCCGCCCACATTATTACATCATTATACATACTTGAACAAAGTTTGATTTAAATGCCTGAACCCAGATTCAAAATATGAAATAACTCTGGCTGCCAGACCATGCATCCGATCAGGTTGAAATTTAACACATACTGTATATTCCGCATGACGACTAGATCATAATCTGTGACATTTCACATCGATTGATGAAGAGGTTCAAGAGAAATAATTTTTTTAAGATTTTCGCTCAATCCAATATGGCTGCCGGACCACATGACCAATTTATTATTTGTGAACACCCTGGTATCCACAATGCTTGGGGAACGTGTGGGTGAATTTTCCCCTCGATCTGTCAAGCCATTCTGGAGAAGAGAATTTTTAAAGGTTTATTCTTCAAAAAAATCATGGCTTCAAGAAACAAAAATGATGGCGGAGTGTTTAACCGACACCGCCTTCAGGCTAAGATTAAGTCATGCTCATGAGGGAGCTGTTATATGCCAATGACTGCACTTGAAGCACACACCGAAGCCGGTGCACAGGTCCTGATGAATTGTTTTGCTCATTCAGCAATGAGGTATGGCCTTACTATACTGTTTGAATTAAGAAAACCGAAGTGATGCTGTAGCCGCAACCCAAAGTGCCATACACCATACCAACAGTCACTGTCGGATATGAAAAGCTAATTTCGGTGCCCAATTTTGCTCCCTCAGCAGCACAGTTTTGAACTCGAGGGGGACCACTCGGGAGAGTGCAAAACCTCCGCCGCCAATACTGCTGGGTCACTCAAGTGAACTTGATATCTTATTCATTAAATATAATGTCAACAGTGCTGACAGACTTATGGTTCTTTTCTCCAACATTTTTTTTGGGGGTGAGGGGGGGTTGGAAATCACTTAAAACATGTAGAAATGCATAAAAAAAGAAATCGAAATTTTGTTGAAAAAAGTTGCAAAAATTTTTATTTTTCTCTAACAATTTTTTGGTGGGTTGGAAATCACTTAAAATGTAGAAATGCAAAAAAAAAAATTTTTCTCTAACAATTTTGGGGGGGGGGGTTGGAAATCACTTAAAACATGTAGAAATGCAAAAAAAAAAAATTTCTCTAACAATTTTTTTTGTGGGGGGGGGGACCAAGTCCAAAATATAATGGCATGATCCTTGGACCATACCTAACCCCCCCACCAAGTTTCGTCAAAATCCGTGGAGGAGTTTTTCCGTAATACTGTTCACAAACAAACAAACAGAAAGGAGTTAAAACAGTAACCTCCGATCTTCGATGGCGGAGGTTAACAAACAAACAGAAAGGGGTGAAAACAGTAACCTCCGATCTTCGATGGCGGAGGTTAACAAACAAACAGAAATGGGTGAAAACAGAAACCTCCGATCTTCGATGACGGAGGTTAATGACTGCTCTGTTGAGGTTGACATTACAGCCCGGATAGCAAAGGCACCATCGGCCTTCGGGTGTCTTGTGGACAGATTGTGGAATATCCGTGACGTACATCACTCCAAAGTGTCAGTCAACAAAGCCATCGTATTGACAGTGCTGCTTTACAATTGTGAAACCTGGACACTTTATCGGAGACACATCAAGCATCTGGATGCCTGCATATGCACTGTCGATGAAGGATTGCAGGTGTGAAATGGCAGGATCGGGTGCCAAATGCTGAGGTGCTGGAGCACTGCAGCAAGCGAGGTCAAGTCAGGTATGGAAGCATGCGCCAGAGCAGCGCGTCGCTGCATCCACTTTCTGCCGATACTCCAGGGGCCTCCGTCTGGCCATCCCCCAGGCTGATGCCTGGCCCATCCCCATCGCCTTGCGATGCCGATCAACCTGCTGCAACCACGAGGCACGTGGTCGGCCCATTGGCCCCCTTCACTCACGAGACTCCCTCGCTGAGAGAATCTGGTGAGCAGGATCAGCATCAGGAAAACGAGCCACATGTCCATACAGCCACAGCTGACGCTCAGGGACTATGCAGGTAGCAAATCTCATCTGAGTCTCTCTCAGCAACCGCTCGTTGGACACAAAGTCCGACCAGCGATAGCCAAGGATTCTCCAAAGAGACCTGGTACCAAAGGAATTAAGTCTCCGTCTCAGATCCTTGGTCAGAGTCCAAGTCTGGCATCCATAAAGCAAAACTGGAAGCAACAAAGACCTGAAGACTCGGACTTTCGTCCTCCCGCACAGGTACCGGCAGCGCCACACCCCATTATCCAGTGAATCCATGACTCCCCAGGACCGACCCAGACATCTATTGACCTCTGACTCACAGCCGGCAGAGACATGAATATCACTGCCAAAGTTAGTGAATCTCTCCACGACCTCAACATCCTTACCACAAACAGGCACAGACAGGATAGCGGCATCCAAGATGTCATTGAAAGCCAGGATCTTAGTTTTGACCCAGGAAACCCGTAATTCCAGTGGTTCAGACTCCTCATTCAGCACCTCGAGGGCCCCCAAAAGGATATCTAAAGTCTCCGCAAAGATGACTGCATCATCTGCGAAATCAAGGTCAGAGATCTTGACATTGCCAAACGATGCACCGCAGCTTGATCTCTCCGACATCCTCCCTAGAATCGAGTCCATACAAGTGCTGAAAAGTGTGGGGGCCAGTACACACCCCTGACGAACTCAGTAACAACTGGAAATAATCACAGTTGGTACCACCACATCTCGCAGCACTCTCAGTACCAGAGTAGAGTTCAGACATCAGATCAATCAGTTTTGGTGGCACCCCACGAAGGCCAAGAATCCTCCAGAGGGTATCCCGATTCACTGAATCGAACGCTTTACAGAGATCAACATTAGCTGCAAGCAGTCCCTGCCGAAACTCTCGTCTGCGTTCGGTGAGGACCCGAAGAGCAAGGATATGGTCAATCGTTGACCTCTTTGGTGTAAAGCCTGACTGCACTGGACGCTGGTGCTCAAGCAGATGGTGGCGAACCCCATCAAGAATTATCCGAGTGAAGACCTTGCCCGGCACTGAGAGCAGCGCCACCCCTCGGTAGTTGTTGCAGTCTTGGCGATCACCCTTCCCTTTCCAGAGAGGGACAACAAGGTCCCTCTTCCAGTCAGTTGGGATGATGCCTGTGTTCCAGGCACAGCACAGAACTGCATGCAATGACATGAGTGCAGCATTTCCACCAGCCTTGAGAAGTTCAGCATGGATGCCACAGATTCCTGGAGCTTTACCGCATTTCAACCGGTTCACCGCAGCCTGTGTTTCCACAAGCAAAGGTGGACCACAGTTGATTGGAGGGTCAGCAACAGGGATTGCAACACCCCTGACATCCAACTCGACAGCTGGTGGATCAGCCTGGTACAAACGCTCAAAGTAATCGGCCCAGCAGGCCTTCACTTCGGACTCCTCTGTCAAGAGCCTACCACCCTCTGCTCTAACTGCAGTACACAGAGGGATGGGCTTGAATGAACGCAATGCGCGTATTCCCCTGTAAGCAGGACGAGAATCCCTTGACCACAGGTGATGCTCTACCCCCCTCACAGATTCCTCACACATAGGCCTCCTTGTCCACCCTTAGCACACGTACAGTTTTACGCCTCAGCTCCCTGAACACCTCAGCTCTGCGATTCAGCCTGGCCCTGTGACTCTGGTCAATGGTATCCAGTGTCCCTTGAGAGAAAAAATTCTTCTTGGAAACCCTAACCCTAATGGCTGCAATCACAAAGAAATTCTAGTTTTGTATTTTAATTAATTTTCTGAAATTTGCTTTTCACTTGGAAGTTGTGGCTTACGATGTGTAAATAAAGGTGGAAAAAGTCTGATTAAATGCAATTTAATTCCAGGCTGTAAGGCAACAAAAGGTGACAATTTTGAAAGGGGGTGTAGACTTTCTCCAGTCACTGTACGTACATTAAGAAACCTAAAAACATGCCACTGGCAACTTTGTCAGGGGAGGCATAAAAACCTTAACATCAGTGATTTAATACTCCTTGGGGTGTAAGACCTTGACCTTTATTCCAGAGGGTTATGATATAAATTAACGTAAATGTGCCATGCTCTAGGCTATCTAATGAGGGTAATTTTATTCCGATTGAACAGGCTTTCATCGAGTTTTGGTGAAAAATGTTTAAATGTCTATAATTAGATCATGAGTTGAAAAATTGGGTTGAGGAAAAATTTCCGTCAACCCCACATACTTCATATCCCCATTATTGATGCAGAATTTCATTCCGAAAGTACCATCCAGTTCTTTGAGACACAGATCGGAAATTGTGAGTGTGGGAAGTGCAGGAAGAAGAAAAAGATTAATTTATTACAATTTTTGAAATGGCGGTTTGGTTCTTCTCGGGGTCTAAGAAACTCTAATGTAAAATTAAAAATTGGGGGTACTAAGTGTGGAAACAAACAGCAGCAGCAACAAGCTTCCGCTATCCTATCGGAGGAGGCTCAATAATAAAAACAACTTGCCAAATATTGTACATTTGTGATTTTTAAAAGAGGCTAATTCCATACACTGACAGATAAACACAAGGAATTTAGCACAGGAAGAGGTTATTCAGCCCATCATGCTTACGCTGCACCAACACCAGTATTGTCACCCATCTACACATAAGCTATGTAAAAGTCTGGCAAACATCCCCATACCCCTCTATCTCCAATGCATCCAGGTTCCTATATAAATCCCATTTACACTTATCCATTCTCTCCGATGCCACCACCTTTCCATGGAGACCATTCCACACATTAACCAGTCTCTGACTGAAAGACCCCTGCCATAAAACTGTCCCTACTTTCATCTTATTTATCCTCAAGCTCTGACCCTTTGGCCTAACATTTCAATCCTAAGATATACATGTCTCTATGTCTCTCATACCCCACCCCCACCACCAAAAGGACCACACCGCAAACCCTCCGATCCACTTTCTCAACAACCCTCTCAAAGAGGTTCAGTCACTCAAACTCTTGGGTCTCACTCGAAGCAATGATCTCTCTTGGGCAAGCCACATTTCAAAGTTGACCTCCAAATTCAGATGCCGACTGGGCATCCTCCATCAAGCAAAGTCCTTCGGTGGCACACCTGAGCTTCTATCCACCTACAAGGCTTTCAACCACAGCTTGGTAGAGTACTGCTCATCCCTCTGGACTGGTGCCCCTACCTCACTAACACCTTGCTCAGCTTGACGTCTGGGAAACCAACGCTTTCAAGATCATTGGAATCTCTTGCGATGAAGCTGAGTTTACGGGCCTATCACTTCATCATCGCTGACAGATGGGTAGTTTCTCTGTCTTCTTCCACCTTGTTTTTGGACTTGCACCCTCTGCCCTCTCCATGCTTTGTCCCCTCACCCCCCCCCCCCACCGGGTCTCTGCATGACGCACGCAGTCCAACAGCAACCCCCTCCAAGTGAAACTGCCTTAAGCCAGAACCACTGCTCACCTCCACTCATTTATTCCTCTATTTTTTTCCTGCCTGTAGAACCACCTTCCACACTCTCTCTTCAATCTCATTCTTCCCTCCAGGTCTTCAAGACAGCTGTTCACCAACATCTCAAGTCATCCCCCATCAAAACTAGGATCTTTTCCACACCCATTAAATCACCCTCCCCACCCTTCCCAAAATTTTGCTGATGTATTGTCATCTTGTCCATCCCTTGTGTTCTCCTCCTACTTCTCATTGTTACCTGCTTCCCTGGTTTGTCTGTCTCCATCGACTTTACTTGACTTTCTCCCTCCACCCTGCTGTTGGTGTTTCCCCTTTCTCTTGCTGTTCCCTTTGTTATGTTGTGTCCTGATCTGTTTTGTGTCCTTGCTCTTCCACAACCATGTATAAAAAAACAACAACAACAAAAAAATCGTCCTCTCTGCTGAAAAACTCCACTGCATCTTCCTTGTCCACACTCTTCATTATCTTAAACTTCTCCATCAGATCCCCTCATAATCACCATCTTTCTAATGTATAAAGTCCTGCATCCATCAAGTGCTCCTTATAGCTTAGCCAAGCTAACCCTGCAATCAATCTCGTAACTCGATGCTGTACCCTCTCAATGGCAGCTATATCCCTCCTCACTGTGGTGACCAAAACTGCACACGATATTCCAGATGAAGCCAGCCTCAGTAAATTCCTATACAGTATTAAAACTCCCTCCTTTGATTGATAATTTATCCCCCCCCCAAAAAAAATACAACCTAAAACTCTGTTAGCTTTACCTCTGGCTGTTTGGCACTGTGCTGTCGAACTCCCAAACTCACCAACCCCCTGATCACCCAGATTCTTCTCCTGTGAGACATGCTTCAATATTTCCCATTGTATCATGTAATCTCGATTTTCATTATTCCTACCCATCCCCAGCACCTTACATTTCTTGATGATAAACTGCATCTGCCAATCTTTTGCCAAATCTATTAAAGTATCTAAACATTCCTGAATCTGATCACCCTATCCCCTCCCCCCTTTGCGATCCACTTTATTTCAAAGCTTTGTGTCATCGGCAAATTTAGATAATAGACTCTTAAACCCACTGTCCAAATCGTTTTTGTAAATAATGAATAAAAGGCAAAAGTACTTGTCCCCAGTGATGGGAAAGTTCAAGTTAATCGATCAATTTAAATTATTTATTGGACTTTATAAAGGTCAATTGTGTTGCACTCTTGATTTCACTCAGAGCCAAAGCTCTGAGCTACTTACACCACCCATCACAAAATTATGGTGCAACATCGGGTGGTAGAGGTTGGATTTGTCTAAAAAGAGGAAAATATAACTATTTTAAATTGTGTGCTACTCCATGAACAAGTGAATACAAATATTCATGCTAAATAAAAAAGCAATATAGGGAAGATAAACTACAGTCTAAAAAAGGTTTTAAACAAGAAAGGAATGATGTTGGTTTCGAGAGTAGCGAACAGTGTTGCCATCACATAACAATCCCTACATCACCGTTTCCTTTGCACTTCATCAATTATTGCTTCAAGCTTCAAACACTCCACTCGTTACAACAGTACTATATTACTCTTGGAGTGTGGCCACATACTGAGACTACACATTAGCAGCCCAACTACAATGTTAATACCAGTACGTAAACATAAAAACTTCTTACAAACTGCATGCACATCTCAAACAAGAGCATTCTATAATTATCTGCATTTGTGATGAGTTAGTCTAACTTAATTTTTAAAAAGTAGGAAAGACAATTGGAGGTGCAAGAACTTCCTGAAATTGTATAGGAGCTTCTTATACTTATGCTGAAATGAAATATAGGAGATTCTAATACTTTCAATGAGACAACAGTCTGGAGGCAGTGATGTCAGGATTCCACTTGGGTTTAGTTGATTAGGTGAGAGCTGATTGGCTATTCCCTCCATTCACAGGTGAGAGATGTGGGTGGGTCTTTCTTTATTATTTATATATTGACTGCTTTTGATGTTTGCATGTGATAGATGCTTGGGAGCCTTATTGGTATGCATTGCTGTCCGCTTATTGGCGAATAATCAGCGATAGTGCAATGAAACGAGTCCGGCAGCTGAGTGGGTGTGCAGCATTGGGATTCTCATGTGTGTACAATGTGTGAACGTATTTGTAGCTGTGGAGGAACTCTGGGAAGGGTTTGAAAGAGCAAAGCACTTACCTTTTGCAGGTTGATTTATGCAGCTTCTTCAGCTGGAGGAGTGTGGGAGGTGTCGTGTATATATATATATATATATATATATATATATATATTATGATTCATTGGATGTCTATCTGTCTGTCTGTCTGTCTGTTTTTGCAAGGACTGCTGGAACAACAACCACCAAATTTTGCACACAGCCCAAGTCTGATTTGGGAATTTGTCCTTAGGGTATTTTCATGCACCACCTGAGCCTTTGAAGATCACTTTTCTGGCTTTTTCATTTATATGAAATCTCATTGGTTAACAGATATCTCGTGACGTATATAACAGCCAAAGGCCAGCACACCGAATTAGTCGAGCTGTCTTCCACCCATTGGCTTACTGCACAGTTGGCCTGGCTCCACGCAATTGGAACCTCACTAAATAAATGCCATATTTTCCAGTGTATTAACCGCACTTCTTTATTGGCAAAAAAGTAAAAGCTGGGGGTGCGATTAATGCACGGGTATTAAAAAGAAATAAATAATCATAAAAAAATTAAATATTTTTTTTTAAAGGGTCTTAAAAACGATCAATGCTGAATTTCAATTATATTCCAAATGAACACTTCTGCAGCAGATGGAACTTGTTAAGTTCAATCCTGCTGTTTAAATTTTGAAAATCTGTTCAGGTTAAGAGTTTGTGCAGCCTTTTATTAACTGTGTGCAGAAATTAAATAAACTAGCAGATACCCGTCTGCGATGGGTATGGGGGACAGGACGGATCACAATACTCGGTTACGATAGTTTCTTTGGACGTTTTGCGCCGCATTCAACAGCTCAGTTCATATTGGTGGCGTGTCTGGGTGCCCATCGTAGCGTTTGAGACCGGTCGCTTTAAATTGTTGGCCTTGACACATAGTGCCGGATGAGTAACACAAACGATTTGACATTTTCATCGTTTCTGTATTACCTCCATCAACAGATTAACAACATGGCAGGATAAAAGTCGTAAATTCTGAGTTGAACAAACGTCCTGAACTCATGGACTTAGTTGAGTAAAAATAGTCGTCTGAGACCCGGTTGTCGGTTTGCCGCCGAACGCTGCTGGTTGTTACATAATCGATTCCTTCTTTGAAAATTCGATCTATATTCGATTTTTTGAATCCACCATCACCTGCGTAAATACATGGAACACATAATGTGAAGATTTTGGAAGTATGAACAGAATATGTTCGGAGAAAAGTGTGTTAGAAGTTCCCGGCTTACGCCCATTATATTATGATTAAAAACTGAAGACACCCAGAGTTTAGGTGTGTGGTGTATATAGAACCTCACGGCTCTGAAAACACCACAAAATAAGAAGAAAAACACCTGGTCTCACATCAAAAGAATAATTATTCACAATAGCTGGAGTCAAAGAACAGTGCACCCACCTCAAGCCGCTGCCACACCTTGACGATTTAGCCAACGTATGAAAAATTTGTCTAAAACGCTGGCACACGTCGAATATGTTATGGGGAAGTTTTGTATACGTTAAGAGCACACTGGCATACGTCGTGTTATGCTGGCATACGTCGTAGTACGCCGAGCTTGTCGACAAATTTTAACATGCTCAAAATTTTTCGCCGTATGCCAGCGTATGACTCACACGTTCCGTATACGCTGGCCATAAGTTGTAGGCACGTTACGCGATTGTTGACACACGTTACTTGTAAGTTACTCATAAGTCGAAGCACGTCGATGTAATGTTTAGCATACCTGAAACGTATTTCTAACCTATGAGTAACGTGTTGTAGGCACGTTACGCGATCGTTGACACACGTCGACACACGTTACTTGTAAGTCGAAACACGTCGATGTAATGTTTAGCATACCTGAAACGTATTTCTAACCTATGAGTAACGTGTTGTAGGCACGTTACGCGATCGTTGACACACGTCACTTGTAAGTCGAAACACATCGATGTAATGTTTAGCATACCTGAAACGTATTTCTAACCTATGAGTAACGTGTTGTAGGCACGTTACGCGATCGTTGACAAACACACACACGTTACTTGCAAGTTACTCATAATTCGAAACACGTCAAGGTAATGTTTGTCGAGGTAATGTCGAGCAATAAACGGCCGTCACTCAGTAGAAGCAAAAAAATTTTTTTTTAATAAGACTGCTTTATTAGAAAATTATTTGACATGCAACATTGTTTCCTTCAAGCTCTGTGGTGGATGTAATGATCAATTATTATTATTACAAGCCGGTAGGCGACGAGGGATTCGCAAGGATCGAAGCGCTGGATACGATACTTTTCATTCTGACTGATCCACCGACGAAGATTCATTGCCAAGACGTATTGGTTCACATACAATTGTTCCTCTGCCTAGCAAGGTTTTTCCTATTGCGTATTTTGCCAACTGGCACTCATAAAAAATGACGGTAAATAGACACCCTATTTTTGAAGGACTACCATTTGAAAAATAATCGGTTTGCTGGTTTGTGCTGTGGAGCCTCGCGTTGCAGACAGACACAGACACAGACACAGACACAGACACAGACACAGACACAGACACAGACACAGACACACACACGGAAAACCCGATAAACTTCTTTCAATGCTCTTGTTTGACCACACCTCCTGAGCCACACAATATTTTTCATAAGCCACGCCCACTTTCCAACACCACTCCCACTTTAAATAATAAATAATTGAAGGTGGTGTGTGGATCGTGGAATCGTTTACAGAAAATAAATAATTGGAGGCGGAGTGTGGGTCGTGGAATTGTTTACGGTAAATAAATAAATAATTAAAGGTGGTGTGTGGATCGTGGAATCGTTTACGGTAAATAAATAAATAATTGGAGGTAGTGTGTGGGTCGTGGAATCGTTTTCGGTAAATAAATAAATAAATAAGGTGGTGTGTGGATCGTGGAATCGTTCACGGTAAATAAATAAATAAGGTGGTGTGTGGGTCGTGGAATTGTTTTCGGTAAATAAATAATTGGAGGCGGTGTGTGGGTCGTGGAATCGTTTACGGGAAATAAATAAATAAATAAGGTTGTGTGTGGGTCGTGGAATCGTTTACGATAAATAAATAAATAATTAAAGGTGGTGCGTGGGTCGTGGAATCATTTACAGTAAATAAATAAATAATTAGAGGCGGTGTGTGGGTCGTGGAATCGTTTTCGGTAAATAAATAAATAATTGGAGGTGGTGCGTGGGTGGGGAATTTTTACGGTAAATAAATAAATAAGGTGGTGTGGGTCGTGGATTTGTTTTCAGAAAATAAATAAGTAATTAAAGGTGGTGTGTGGGTCGTGGAATCGTTTACAGTAAATATATAATTAAAGGTGGTGTGTGGGTCGTGGAATTGTTTTCGGTAAATAAATAATTGGAGGTGGTGTGTGGGTGGGGAACTGTTTACGGTAAATAAATAAATAATTGGAGGTGGTGTGTGGGTGGGGAATCGTTTTTGGAAAATAAATAATTAAAGGTGGTGTGTGGATCGTGGAATCGTTTTCGGTAAATAAATAAATAATTGGAGGCGGTGTGTGGGTCGTGGAATCGTTTACAGTAAATAAATAAATAATTGGAGGTGGTGTGTCAGGAGGAGAATCCAAAATGGTTAATAAATAAATAATTGGAGGTGGTGTGTGGGTGGTGGAATCATTTTCGGTAAATAAACAAATAACTAAAGGTGGTGGGTGGATCATGGATCGTGGAATTGTTTTCGGTAAATAAATAAATAATTGGAGGTGGTGTGTGGGTGGGGAATCTTTTTCGGTAAATAAATTATCGGTTTGCTGGTTTGTGCTGTGGAGCCTCACGTTGCAGACACACACACACACACACACACACACACACACACACACACACACACACACACACACACACACACACACACACACACACACACACACACACACACACACACACACACACACACACGGAAAACCTGCTAAACTTCTCTCAATGCTCTTGGTTGACCACACCTCCTGAGCCACACAATATTTTTCATAAGCCACGCCCACTATTCATCAACCACGTCCACTTTCCCTAAGCTCCGCCCACTTTCCTTAGCCCCGCATAAAAAAGACGGTGAAGAGACACCCGATTTTTGAAGGACGACCATTTGAAAAATAAAACCTCAATCAAAAATCGTCTCGAGTAAAATTTCCTAAATATCTCGAAGTGTTTAATTCCGAAGTCTCGCTTCTCTACATTCAAAACCGAAGGACAAGTATTGAAAATAATGTACGTGGTTTTTCGGCCGCTACACAGCAACGGGTGGTTGCTTGGCAACGAAATTCAAACGCGCACATTCCCAACAAATACTGCACATGTTGGCAAAGTTTCATCGAAATCGGTTTGCTGGTTTGTGCTGTGGAGCCTCGCGTTGCAGACACACATACACACACACGCAGACAGACAGACGGAAAACCCGGCAATAAGAGATATCTAAGCATATATAGCGAGAGCCTGGTGTTGGCGCAGTGGTTAGGGCAGCGGCTTGGGATCCAAAAGGTCCTGAGTTCAAGCCCCGTTCGGCCACTGAATTAATACACCAGGGGGTTGACTCAGCCTGTCATCCTTCCGAGGTCGGCGAAATGAGCACCAGTGTACTGGGCCGGTGTATACCCCGGTTAAAATAGGTGTACCATATCCCTGTGTCGTAAGAGGCGACCAGGGTTGCGTCAGGAAGGGCATCCGGCATAAAACATGTGCCAAATCACTATGCGGATCATACGGATGATCCGCTGTGGCGACCCCGAACGGGAGCAGCCGAAAGAAGAAGAAGAAGAAAAAGAAAAAGAAGAATATATAGCGAATCCAATTATTATTATTATTATTATTATTATTATTATTATTATTATTACCCATGTTGGAGGGCCTCAAGAAGGCCTGTATGAACATGCACAAACCTGCCACAGCTCCATTGCCACAGGCTGGGCCGGTGGGATATTGGTGTAAATACGCTCCAAGGTCTCATGCCAAAACTGCATCCGTAACTTTCCCAAAGTGCAATCCGTCACCATGTCACGAATCTACAGGTAGACAAAGGAACGACGAGGAACTCTGAAGGCTGAAAATGAAAACAATGACAAAAACCATAATTTGCATCACAAAAGGGTTTTGCAGGCAGCTCATTCTCTGCAGGACTAGTTTGGCCTTTCATCCAAATTGCAGATACTCAAATTGCAAGCCAGGTCTTGCAAGTTCTTCCATAAAACATTACGTTAATCTACAAAAAAATTCAGCGAAAAGAAAGCAACACTGGGCTATCACACAAAGCCTGTAATTAGCTTGTCCGTATATTTAGGAGAGCCAAAGCTCAACACTGGGCACGACTGAAAGCAGATCTGTCAGGTACTCTGAAAATCCTTTAAATCCAAGTGGCAAATGGTCAAAACTATTTTGGGAATGCTCTCTCTCTCCTCAGATACAGAGTTACAGCAGATACAGTTCATTACAAGGCAGAGTACCTATATTGTGTGTCTGTGGAAAAAAGATCTGGAGTTCCCAAACCTTCCTCATTGTTCTCTCCCTCTTTCCACCTCCCACAAACCGTGCGTTCCCTGGAACAAATGAGCTTCTCACTCATAAAGGTGGTGAAGCTCTTGGACAAACTTGAGACTACCTATAACTGGCCTTAAAATGACATCAGCATTTTCCCCCTCAAAAACACTGCAACTGTTCTGGATTGTCCCTATTCTTTCTATTTTTCAGAAGGTATCACACTTGTTCACCAAAAAAAAAGATACAAAGACCGATTATACAATGGAAAATGTATGTAGCTTTGGAGTGGGAGCTGGCAGGGTAGTCGAGGCCGAGAGGTATGCACATTCGCCTCTAAGCTGTGTAGCATGGGTTTGAATCTCGGTCCAGTTATAAACGGTTTTCCCAACGTTTCATCGGTGTATGCCGTCACTCAGATGGACGTTAAACGGCATCCCATCTGCCGGACGTTAAAGATCCCATGGTGTCCTTCATGAAGAGTGGGCGATCTATCTCCGACACGGTGAACAAGTTCCAAATTCCTGCCCTAATAGTAGTTGAGCATCAGACCTGGCAATGCGATTTGTGAAAGTTTTGGGCCAAGCTTCACCTGGACAACCCCACAAGAACGTAGGAATAATTGTGCCCGTTAACGAAGGAGAAGGAAAAGAAGACGACGAAGCTGTAGACCTTAAGTTTTATCCACTCTCAATCACAGTCAGTCAGTTTTGTTTCCATTCATTGCTGGAAATTTCCACATTATACTCCTGCTCTATACAAAGACAACTTGACTCACCCTTCAATCCATTCATTCCTGTGGTTAACCTCTGGTGGATATGTACTATTACAGGGCCAGGCATCATCTGAGAGTTATTTTTGAAAGTAAAGTCCTTCCTTGGATATCATCAGCTCCTAACAGTCTCCATTGGATTAATTCACAGTGCCATGTATTTGGGAACAGATCCCCTCTGTGGGTTAATACTGGAGTATTGCATCCCTTTTGGCAGTGAAATTATTTGTGGGTAACTGGTATCTATCAGCAATTGGTTAAAGTGTAGGAACTGCTCCTTTCCCACCATCAATAGGTTGGTGGCCTTGGCGTCCTGTACCACCTCACATGGAGTCTTGTCACTCTGCCCTTTGTCATTCGTTTCACATGTAGTGAAGTACCTTCGTGAAAAAAATCGTTACACGGCGGACAAAAGCACCATTTTTTCACCAAAGAACCGCATCAACTTACAAATCAAGAAAAAGTCATGTGCTACTAAAAAAAGAAATTGGCTTGCCGGAAGGGTCTTTTATGATGTCATTATGTTTAATTACATAATGATACAAACAAATGAGGAAAATATGATCACAGAATGCTATGGTTAAGTTTTAAGTTGCTACAGGTATGTTCTCCAGGTCAAGGAATATGCTGTTAATCATTGCTTGTAATCAAAACTGACCAATTAGGTGCTATGATGTCATTATGACGTCATCATCTCTGTATGAAAAATCTTGGTGATGATACAATGCAATATTCTCGTGAAACAGATGAGACAAATAATAAAAGTGTGCTATTACAATATCTATCACACCTCACAATGGAAGTCTGGTATTACCATTAGGATACATTAATATGTGACTAATGTATTACTGTGTGGTCTGCTCAGGAATCACGTTATAACTGGGTTTTTTTTTGTAAAAATTTCATTGCAGTAGCTTTATTTATTTCATTGCAGTAGCGTTATTTACTTCATTGTAATGGTGATGGAGGAAAATGTCTTAAATATCACATCATAGCATTTTATGGTGAAATTTTGATACTGACTTAGTTTTGCATGGTAAATAATCGGTGATTACATCATAAAGGATCCTTCCCATTGTCCATTTCTTTGGAGCATGACTTTTTTTAAATCATAAGTCCCATGCACAGCTCTGGTGCAAAAATGACACTTTTGTCCACCATGTAACGATCCTTGTCCTTTTTGTCGCTAAGGTACGGCACTAATGCTCCTCCAGAAACCCATGGATTGTTACCATTTCTGAATGCATTTCTATTTTGTTCACATCTTGACTGTGAGAAACTGCATGCTAAAGTCCTTCTGTGGTTGCCCTCTCATACCTCTGATCTAGATTTTGCAAGGTTGAAACTTGATGATTATGACAGCATACAATGGGAGCGTAATGACGTATTGTTGTGCTTTACAACTCTCAGTGACTCCAAACCACCCGTCTGTCTACGGCAACCATGCTGTGTGAAATAAGGAATGGATTGCACCGTCTAAGGTCCTGAGCTACTTTCTTGATACCATGTTAAGATGGTTGATGCCATCGAACCTGTCTGAAATGGGCTGCAGTTATGGCAACCTGTGTGCCTGTTGCAACGATTTACCCCACACACATGAAGCGAAAAGCGGCGTTGAGCAATTGGCTGATGTCCGTCCATCCGTCTGTCTCATCAGTTTATGATCGAGGAACAACTTATTTAAATTGAATGTTATGTTTTGAACACGAATCTGAACATGAAATAGGTGGATGAGTTTCATTTTACTGTACCTTGGCTCAGAATTCATCCTGATCGCACATGCACAGAGAGGAATGAGATAACTTTTTTTTTGATTCTGTCTGCCTGTCTGGCAGTCAAACAAAATTGAAAAATCATTCCAAACAGGAAACTTACTGCTTTAAGGACATTATACATGACACAAACAACAGGCACGAAGAACTAATGTAATGTGTTAGATTGGGTGGTGTCATAGACAATGGGAGAAATGGTGGTAAAACCCAGAATTTTTTATTTATACACCTTTAAACCTATATATAAATTGAATTATACACTTGAAGACTGTAGCACACAAAATGCCTTCATCATACTTCCAGTAACCATGCAATATATCGATATATAGCGTTAGAGGGTGGCGTGTATATCGGGGTGAAGAAGAGGCTGCAATAATGGCTATGTACCGATCAATAAAGCCTCCATCTCCTAAATTGTGACTCAATAGCATATTATTACAGCGTGTAAGGGTTGTTGGTGTATAAGACTGCGTCAGTAGTGCTAAACTTCCAGATTTAAAAAAAACGATCTTTAAAATCATTATTTTATTAAAACTGAAGAACAGGAGGGAGGGCCTTGGCCATCATGGGTTTCCCCTTCATGGATTTGCTTCTTCACCATGAGTTTATTGAGGCAAGGTTTGCACATTGCGGTAAATGAGCTCAAATACTCGTGGGCTGGTGAACAATCTTGCATATTTATTCACCTAATTAGCAAGGGCCGTTAAGACAATAACCCCCTCAAACGTCATCATCATCATCATCACATTATTGGATCAAATTTATCATTATTCTTATAAAAGGTAAGTTTCATGATCTTAACCCTTTGAACCCTAGCAGCTGTTTTACCAGCTGCTATCCAAACCACCATATACCTGAGCAGCCAGATTTTTCTCCAGGGAGCCCGGAGTGGGGGAGCCGAAAGGCCAAGGAGTTCAGGGTTCAAAGGGTTAGTAACTCAAGAAAATAAACTTTATTTTATGTTCTTAATCCAGGAAAATAACACTTTATAACTCTTATTCACAAAAATAAATAGCACAAAAACAATGAACAAACATGTTAATTAAGGGGACAGTTTGGACAAATTTTAAAGTTGAAGTCCCGAACCCTATTTTTCCCCCATTTTACCCCCTAAGTTTGCACATCGTGGATTGGCAGTTCACAGGGGTTTTCAAAAAAAAAGAAGAGTAATCCCTCCGAACGACAAGGCCTTCCTGTATATAATTGAACACTGTGCGGGTATCGCGTTCCATGAAAGTCGACGTCGTCATTGCAGCTTTGACTCCCTTTGCTTCACCATTCATCTATCCTTGGTTTTCACGAAGGTGCCATTTACTGTTGTGAACTATCCTTTGTCATCCCTTCTCTTTGGCTATCCAGAGGTTGGCAAGATGGCCGAAAGGTACGCAAACACCCTTCTTAGGGTTTGAATCCCAACCCAGATATAAATTGTCATCCCGGTGTTTCACAGGCAGGGCGATTCATCAAGGTGCGTGCCTTCCCTGGGATGGATCTTAAACTGGGCATCCTGTCTGCTGGCATTCATTGATGGGCGTTAAAGATCCCACAGTGTCCTTCACTGAGAGCAGGCAAGCCATCATCAGCACCATGGCCAAACCCCAAATTCCTGCCCTGACTTCTTGAGTCTGAGTGGCAACCCAACCAGTATTCAGGTCAGGTCAGGTATGGGAGCATGTGCCAGAACAGCGCGTCGCTGCGTCCACTTTCCGCCAGTACTCCAGGGGCCTCAGTCTGGCCATCCCCCAGGCAGATGCCAGGCCCATCCCATCTCCTTGAGATGATGGTCAACCTGCTGCAACCACGAGGCACGTGGTCGGCCCACTGGCCTCCTCCACTCATGAGACTCCCCCGCTGAGAGAATCTGGTGAGCAGGATCAGCGTCAGGAAAACGAGCCACATGTCCATACAGCCGCAACTGACGCTCACGGACTATGCAAGTAACAAATCTCATCCGAGTCTCTCTCAGCAAGCGCTCGTTGGACACAAAATCTGACCAGCGATAGCCAAGGATTCTCCAAAGAGACCTGGTACCAAAGGAATTGAGTCTCCGTCTCAGATCCTTGGTCAGAGTCCAAGTCTCGCATCCATAGAGCAAGACTGGAAGTACCAAGGACCTGAAGACTCGGACTTTCGTCCTCCCGCACAGGCACCGGCAGCGCCACACCCCATGATCCAGTGAATCCATGACTCCCCAGGCCCGACCCAGACGTCTATTGACCTCTGACTCACAGCCAGCAGAGACATGAATATCACTGCCAAGGTAAGTGAATCTCTCGACGACCTCAACATCCTCACCACAAACAGACACAGACAGGACAGCAGCATCCAAGATGTCACTGAAATCCTGGATCTTAGTTTTGACCCAAGAAACCCGTAATCGCAGCGGCTCTGACTCCTCATTCAGCACCTCAAGGGCCCCCAAAAGGATATCTAAAGTCTCCGCAAAGATGACTGCATCATCTGCGAAATCAAGGTCCGAGATCTTGACATTCCTAAACGATGCACCGCAGCTTGATCTCTCCGACATCCTCCCGAAAATCCAGTCCATACAAGTGCTGAAAAGTGTGGGGGCCAGTACACACCCCTGAAGAACTCCAGTAACAACTGGAAATAAGTCAGAGATGGTACCACCACACTTCACAGCACTCTCAGTACCAGAGTAGAGTTCAGACATCAGATCGATCAGTTTTGGTGGCAACGCATGAAGACCAAGAATCCTCCAGAGGGCATCCCGATTCACTGAATCGAACGCTTTACAGAGATCAGCATAGGCTGCAAACAGCCCCTGCCGAAACTCTCGTCTGCGTTCGGTGAGGACACGAAGAGCAAGGATACGGTCAATCATTGACCTCTTTGGTGTAAAGCCTGACTGCTCTGGATGCTGGTGCTCAAGCAGATGGTGGCAAACCCTATCAAGAATTATCCGAGCAAAGACCTTGCCCGGCACTCAGAGCAGCGTCACCCCTCGGAAGTTGTTGCAGTCTTGGCGATCACCCTTCCCTTTCCAGAGAGGAACAACAAGGCCCCTCTTCCAATCAGTTGGGATGATGCCTGTGTTCCAGGCAGAGCACAAAACTGCATGCAACGACACGAGTGCAGCATTTCCACCAGCCTTGAGAAGTTCAGCATGGATGCCACAGATCCCTGGAGCTTTGCCCCGTTTCAACCGGTTCACCACAGCCCGTGTTTCCACAAGCGAAGGTGGACCACAGTTGATTTGAGGGTCAGCAACAGGGATTGTAACACCCTTGACGTCCAACTCGACAGCTGGGGGATCAGCCTGGTACAAGCGCTCAAAGTAACCGGCCCAGCGGGCCTTCACTTCAGACTCCTCTGTCAAGAGCCCACCACTCTCTGCTCTAACTGCAGTGCTCCGAGGGATGGGCTTAGATTAACGCAATGCGCGAATTCCCCTGTAAGCGGGACGAGAATCACCTGTCCACAGGTGATGCTCTACCCCCTCACAGATTCCTCGCATATAGGCCTCCTTGTCCACCCTCAGTGCACGTACAGTTTTACGCCTCAGCTCCTTGAACAGCTCAGCTCTGCCATTCAGCCTGGCCCTGCGACTCTGGTCAATGGTATCCAGTGTCCCTTGAGAGACAAAATTCTTCTTTGCCCTGCGGTGAGTTCCAAGACATCCACCGGCAACATCAAGGACGGTGGTCTTGAAGGCACTCCACAACTCTTCAGGACCCCCAAAGCACCCAGATCCCCCAAGTGTCCACTCAGCCTGTTCGCAAACTCCTCAGCTACTCTCTCATCCCTGAGCTTGCCAACATCCAGCCTTGGCTGGGATGGTACCATTCTCCAGGATTTAAGGTGCAGCCAGTATTGTAGCCTATTAACTGCTTTGACAGCACCAACGCTCTGCATAGGGCATGGTGCATGATGAAGATGAAGATGAAGATTATCTAATGTAAAATCATCACTGTTGTGATTTCCTTATTATTACACTTCTTTGCTGCTTAGCAGTCACCTGATATCAATTGTTTTTTGTTGCAGTATCTTGGCTCATGAAAAAAAAGACCACCACAAAATTAAAGATAAACAGTGACAAGAACGATGGAGAAAAAATAAAAATAAAAACGGACAGGGGGGTTATAGTCATTTTACCGTACCTTGGCTCAGGTTCACAGAATGAGGGACAGACGGACCATTATGAAACAAAAATCCAAGTTAGGGTAGTGTAACAAAGATAGCGAGACATTTTCAAGTTGGTAAATGCAAAAAATCACCAAAGTCTCAAGCAATTCAAACAATACCACCACACCCCTATTTTTTATTTTATTGTAAACCTACATTTTTATTCTTTATTTACTTCCACACCTTTCCTTTTCTAAAATTACACTCTCCTTGTGTATACAATCCAAGAGGCAGGGTCAAAAATGACACTGATTTCGCACCTTCGTACCATGTGGTGAATATAACGACCAAATTTGGTGAATTTCTACACAACCGTTTAGAAAGGGGTAGCATGACAGAAGGACAGACAAACACAGACAGATTGAGCCAATTACAATATAGACTACCCCTTCAAAAACAAAAACAGCATGGTGATAATCTAATCATAACCCCAACCAAGTCAACCCACCTGGTGTTATGTTAACAGCACGACAGGGGCTCAAACTCAAAACCTTAAGATATTAAGCCAGCCACCTCAACCGTAAAGGCAACACGAGGATTCAAGGGCCAAACGTGAATTAAAAGTCAGATTATGCTTAATTACGTGAAATGCAAGGTCAAATACCTGCCTGTGAAAGCTCCACATTGAAGGCCTTCAACGCAAACACCGCACGACGTGCTTCGCTGGGCATGAGCAAGGCACACAGGTAACCTTCGTAATCCCTTTGCCTGAAACAGCATGACAAACACATTTACGCACGCGAGTACAGAATCCATCATCATAATCATAATAATAATAAAACACAATTACAAGCATGCGACCAGATTTAGATTCCTGAACATTCCATCCTTCGTTATAATACAATTCAGTCTGTTATCTATTTCAGAATTTTTTTAGAAGAAGAGAGAGATGTAGAAGAAAATGAAATCGCATAAGTGAATAACTTTCTGCTTTTAACAAATCAACTCAGCCTTTGGTTCTCGTTGGTTGAGGAATTTTCAATATCAAACAAGAGCGAAGTCGATGGCGTGCCATCACAAATCCCCACGCTCCCCACCGAAAGCAAAATTGAGAGATGGCAAAACATTCCACCAGCAATGACCCACTATCAAATTTTGAGTTCAAAAAAAGAAGACGAAGAAAAAAATCTGCTTTGACTGACACCCGTGACCCTAAGATTTGACCGTGGAGTATACACCAGGGGTCAAATCCCCCCCAAAATTGATACACACTTCATGCAACCCCCAATGTTGATTGCATATACAAAGCAACATTAAAACTGTTTTAAAATGTGTTGATTATTGACCTTTTTACCACACCCCAGGGTCCCAGGGGGTGATGCCAAAAATGACACTGCTCTAACCCCTTCTTGCCATGTGGTGATCGAAATACCAAGTTTGGTGAATTTCTGCACAACTGTTTAAATGGAGATAGTGTGACGGACAGAGAGACAGACAGACGGAACAGATCACAATATCCCACCATTTAAAAAAGAAACAAGTCTGAAGACGACGATGGTTCACGAGCGGTATTTGACAATGTAGATTGTTTCAGAAGTCAAGGATGAGACAATGTGATAATGTTTGACCAAGTTATAAAAATGATCAACATGATGTGGTACGAGTGACAGGTTATTAGCTGAAAAATGTCGAAACCCGGTTTCGTTCAACAACTTTCAAAATTTGACCTTTGCAGAACCTTTAAAGGTCACAAAACAATGTTGTGGACATTAAAATAAGAAAACAGGATACGTGCTATGGCTTATTGGAGTTAGTTCGTCGAAGAAGGTCGAAAACCCAGTTCGATTCCCACAAGTTTGAAAATTTGACCTTTGTGAACTTTAAAGGTCAAAGGTCAAGGATTATGACCTTTAGTGCAAAACTTCCTCTGGAACATTCCAGGAACAATATAACGTCATATAGGCTATATGGCATTTCGCACTCCTCGGATTATCCATACTTTGATGAAATCAGCGTAAAAACAAACTTGAAGGGGGCGCCATGGGCAAGGTGTTCGAGATAGAGCAAAATGGTTTCAAGACTTTAGGTGGGGAATGACCTCAAGATTATGCATAAAAAAATATTATCATCCAAGCTCTCAAAGTTTGGGCGATCGTATGATTTTTATGTCAAAATTCGCAATTTCCTACACTCGTGACATTGTGACCTTGACCTTGGGACGAAAATGAAAAATCGAGCTCTGTGGGGCTATGCAGGTGCCATTGGGCTAACCAAATACTGAAACTCCTGCCAGATTCGACAAACCCCTCGGAGAAGATAAATTTTAATGTCAAAATTCGCAATTTTCTAAGTTCGTGACCTTGTGACGAAAATGAAAAAAAAAAAAAAATCAAGCTCCGTGGAGCTATGCAGGTGCATTGGGCTAACTAAGTACCGAAACCCTGCCAGATTCGACAAACCCCTAGGAGAAGATGGATTTTTTTGTCAAAATTCGCAATTTTCTAAGATTGTGACCTTGACCTTGGGACGAAAATGAAAAAATAAAAATAAACTAGAACGGGCACTCATAGAGCGCATACCTTCGCCGCCACTACTTTTTTTGTTCTTGGTACGAGTGTGGGGAACTGGTTTCATGAATGGTCTTATGACACAAACCACATATCTATAATGTGATGACCCCCCCCCCGACTTTCGGGGGCTACGGACTAAACAACAATCAACTCACGTTGTTTTGGCGAGTCTTCACTCGCAAGCTCGGTGAATACAACGTTTCAACAAGAGAAGGTAATCTCGTTTGATGCTGGTTTCATGCAAATCGAATAAGAATTGACTGAGTTATGCCGAAAACCGCATATTTTTCAAGGGCGTGACCCCCCCCCCCGACATTTACCCCAACCGGTGACATGTGTTATGATGTCATTGTGTCAGAAGATTGGGCATTAAATTCTGAACATTTTGGTGCTGGGTTCATGTAAAGCGGACAAGAATTGACCGCGTTATGACAAAAACCGCATATTTTTCAAGGTCGTGACCCCCCTGACCTTTGACCCCTAACCGGTAACAAGAGTATGGGCGTCATTGTGTCATATTGCATATCACAAGATGAGGCGTTGAATTCTGAACATTTTGGCATTAGTTGCATGCAAATTGAATAAAAATTGTCCGTGTTATCGTAAAAAGACGATTTTGACCTTTTCGTGACCTTGACCTTTGACCCGAATGATCCCAAAATCTAACTGAATGCTTCCTGGCTAATAACCAATCATCCCACCAAATTTCATGCAATTCGGTTTAATACTTTTTGAGTTATACGAATCACAAGATTACAAATAAATAAATAAATAAATAAATAAATACACGCCGACCAAAACATAACCTTTCACAGAATGCGAAGGTAAAAAAAAAAAAAAAAAAAAAAAAAAAAAAATCGAGCTCCGTGGGGCTATGCAGGTGCCATTGGGCTAACCAAATACTGAAACCCCTGTCAGATTCGACAAAACCCCTAGGAGTAGATGCAAATTGAAATCGGCTACTCCCTAAAACACATGTTTTTTGGGCGTGGCTCCGCCCATGATGGGCGCACCACGCCCATTCTCAGGAAAACACAACGAGATCATGATATAAACCTCCCACCAAAATTTTATCAGGATCGGTTCAAAACCCACGGAGCTATGCTCGGGACAGACAGATAAGCCAGTAGGCGGACAGGGGTAGTCGACGACCCAAGAGAACCTGATGCGATGGACCCGTTCGATGGAGAATGACCTGAGGATTAAGCACAAGAAAATTCATGATTCCAGCTTCAAGGGTTAATGCTGCAGATTGTTTTTTCGTTAAAATACCCCCACATTTAGAGGTTTTCGGCCATTGCTAGGCAACGGAGGGGTCCATCGCAACGATTCTTTCTCACACATAACTAGCACATACCATGAACCTACCATACCAGTTTCATGTATATCTGACTCGTAGTCTCCGAGATAGAACGAACTTCGTTTTTTTTATTGTTTTCGACCAGGGTTCATTCAAAGTCTATCTTCTCCAACAGTTTTCATAGGATCCGGCTGGAAATTTTTGACAATATGGCTGAATGTACTGCCCACAGTCGCTCATGGCCCGATGTTTGATTTTCGAAAAAAATAATTTTTTATGATTTTAAAAAAATTTCAAAGTCACGTTGCTTGGCAACGGTGGTGTCCATAGCAACGGTTCTCATTTGCACACAACTCGGTCATGGTATGAACCGACCAACCAAGTTTCATCAAAATCGCCATTGTATTAACTGAGCACTGGACCGAACAGAGGGACAGACAGACAAACATATCGACGGAAATACTGATAATAAGGGTAGAACAAATTTCATTTTTTTTTTTTGAAAATTTTTTTTAGACTAGATCGACTACCCAAGCCAGTAGGCGGACGTGGGTAGTCGACTACCCAATAGAACCTGCCACGATGGGCCTGTTCGATGGGGAATGACCTGAGGATTAAGCACAAGCAAATTCATGATTTCAGCTTCAAGGGTTAATGCTGCAGATTGATTTTTCGTTAAAATACCCCCACATTTAGAGGTTATCGGCCATTGCTAGGCAACGGAGGGTCCATAGCAACGGTTCTTTCTCACACATAACTAGGACATACCATGAACCTACCATACCAGTTTCATGTATATGACTCATAGTCTGAGATATAACGAACTTCTATTCGCTCTTTTATTGTTTTTGACCAGGGTTCATTCAAAGTCTATCTTCTCCGACAGTTTTCATAGGATCTGGCTGGAAATGTTTGACAATATGGCTGAATGTACTGCCCACAGTTGCTCGTGGCCCGATTTTTGAAAAAAATAACTTTTTTATGATTTTTCAAAAATTTCAAAGTCCCGTTGATCGGCAACGGTGGTGTCCATAGCAACGGTTCTCATTTGCACACAACTCGGTCATGGTATGAACCCACCAGCCAAGTTTCATCGAAATCACCATTGTATCAACTGAAATCGCCATTTTAAATACTGACAAGCCGGTAGGTGACATGGTTGCTCGTTCTCGATGGAAAGCTGGCTGACGCGACAAGCCGATATTCATGTACATGCTATCAATCAATATGATTATCACAGCCCTCTAAGTTTGCGCCCAGAAACCCGCCTTGTGAAATTTCAGGCATGTTTCCAAAGAGACTCCAACAAATGGCAGCCCTGGTAATTCCATTTATCTATTCGCTAAAGATTTTATTTTTTTATATGATGCTGTAAGACATTCTCCTTGGGCACAAAAAAACAGGTCCCTCGGAGGTCCAGTTTCGGAGGTATTGATTTTTTTGTACAGTCCACAATAAGTGTACGATGTACGATAAAGTATTTTAGCCGTTGCTAAGCAACGGAGGTGTGCATAGCAACCATTCATGTTTGTGTACATGATAGCCACATTGTACACATTTCACCCAAGTTTCATCAAAATCAGACTCTTTCTCTTAGAGATATTCGCAATTAACCGTTTCTGAAATGTTCGACATGTACTCGTCCAAAACCTATCTCCTCCTACAAATATTTTTTGTTACGGCTGCAAATTGGCATGAAGGGAGCTAGATAGATTGCGCACAGAACTCTAAGCTTCGATTTGTCGATTTTTGACCACTTTAAAGGGCCGTTGATATGCCGTTGCTTGGGCCGGGGTCCCATATTCGAAAGCACACGATTCCCAGAAATATTGGTCCTACCTACCAAATTTCATTGGAATCGGTTGTGGTTTAGCTCCGAGACTTGACCAAAGTTTCGTGGACAGACAGACAGATGGAATTGTCCAGAATAAGGGTGCTCTTAGAGCAGCCAATAATAAGGGTAGGAAAAAAAAATCTCAAAAATTTTTTGGGGGTTTTTTTTTTTTTTTTTTTTTTTCGACTAGATCGACTACCCAACAGACAGACAGACAACAATAACGAATATAGTGGTCACTTATTTTTTTGTGAAAATATTTTTTCGTGAACCAAAAAGCATGGGGATCAACACCCCTTGTGCGAAGCAAAAAGCAGGGTGAATCAATTGATTCACTTCTGTCCACATTTGTCAGTTTATGATCAAGGAACAACAATTACAATTGAATGCCTATAGAAAGTCTACACCCTCTTTCAAAATTGTCACCTTTTGTTGCCTTAAAGCCTGGAATTAAATTTCATTAAATCAGACTTTTTCCACCTTTATTTACACATCGTAAGCCACAACTTCCAAGTGAAAAACAAATTCTACAAATTTCAGAAAATTAATTAAAAATACAAAACTAGACAATCTTGGTTGGACAAGTGTCCACCCCCCTGAGTTAATACTTGGTGGAAGCACCTTTGACAGAAATTACAGCTGTGAGTCTTTTGGGATAGGTCTCTACCACCTTTGCACACTTTGATTGGGCAATATTTGGCCATTCTTCTGGACAAAACTGTTCAAGCTCAGCCAGGTTGGGTGGGGAGTGTTGATGGACAGCAATCTTCAAGTCATACCACAGAGATTTTTGATTGGATTTAGGTTGGGACTCTGACTTGGCCACTCAAGGACATTTATCTTTTTGTTCCTAAGCCACTCTAGTGTAGCTTTGGCTGTGTGCTTCGGGTCGTTGTCATACTGAAAGGTGAACTTCCGTCCCAATTTCAGCTTTCTTGCAGAGGGCAGCAGGTTTTCCTTGAGGATATTTATGCATTTTGCTCCATCCATTTTCCCTTTTATCCTGACAAGTGCCCCAGTCCCTGCTGATGAGGATGAGAAACATCCCCATAATATGATGCTTCCGCCACCATGCTTCACAGTAGAGATGGTATTCTTTGGGTGATGTGCTGTGTTGGGTTTCCACCAAATGTAATGTTTTGCATTTAGGCCAAAAAGTTCCATCTTGACTTTGTCAGACAACAAACATTTTGCCACATGGCTTCAAAATCTCCGGAGTGTTTTTTTACATACCTCAAATGGGACTCAAGGCGGGCTTTTTGAATGGCTTCCTTCTTGCCACCCTACCGTACAGGCCAGACTTGTGGCGTGCTTGGGACATTGTTGTCACATGCACACAGTGACTAGTCTTTGCCATAAAGGCATGGAGCTCTTTCAAAGTTGCCATTGGCCTCTTTGTGGCCTCTCTGATCAGTCTCCAACTTGCTTGGTCATCCAGTTTGGAGGGACGGCCTAATCTAGGCAGGGTCTTGGTGGTACCATACGCCTTCAACTTTTCCATGATTGTCTTTGACTGTGCTCCAAGAGATATTCAAGGGCTTTGAAATATTTTTATCCCCATCCCCTGATCTGTGCCTTTCCTCAACTTTATCGCAGAGGTCATTTGAAAGCTCCTTGGTGCTCATGGTTGATTCTTTGCTTTGAAATGCACTATCCAGCAGAGGAAACCTCCAGGAACAACTGATTTTATTCTGAAACAATCAGAATCACTACAATTTAACACAGGTGGAGGCCAATTAACTTGGTGTGTGATTGTGAAGGTGATTGGTTACACCTGAGCTTATTTACAATTGCTATTATAAAGGGGGTGGACACTTATCCAATCAAGATAGTCTAGTTTTGTATTTTTAATTAATTTTCTGAAATTTGTGGAATTTGTTTTTCACTTGAAAGTTGTGGGTTACCATGTGTAAATAATGGTGGAAAAAGTCTGATTTAATGCAATTTAATTCCAGGCTATAAGACAACAAAAGCTGAAAATTTTTAAAGAGGGTGTAGACTGTTGGCACTGTGTGTTTTAAACACTGGAGAACACCAATAGGAACACAAACCTGCAGTTGAGCAGCACTTTGACTGAATTTATCAAATTGTATGGAATCTCGCCACGATGCGCATGCGCACAGAGGAGTGAGATAATTATTGTTAGTTTGTCTGCCTCTCTGGCAGTCAACCAAACATGGAAATTATTCAAAATAGGAAACTTACTGAGTGAGGGACATCATAAAGGACAACAGGCACGAATAACTAATGTAATGTGTAAATAAGGTGGTGTAAAAGACAGTGCATCAATGGCAGCAAGCTTCCGAAAAAGGTTGTTTTTTTAAATACTTTTATTCGTCAACCTTTAAAAGCTTTATTTTATTTCGATTCAATAATATACTTGAATACTGTAGAACATAAATCACCTTTTTGGCACTCTCAAAAACCTCCAGTTTAGCAGTACTTGCAAAAATAATTACACCATTTTACGCAATCTCGACCAATCAAATTTGCCGCTCGCGCTCTCAGCGTTGGGGACTGTCGTGAATCAGACAAAATTGTGGCTCAAAGGAAATATAGATTGCGCTCGGAAACGCAAAGCACAAGTTGAAAAGACCCTTTCAACGTCCTTTTTCTCAAGACTGCACGGGGTAAGCTATTGAACTCGAGTTATTGTTTGGAGTCTGGCAAGGAATTTGTCAATTTAAACCACGTTAAGAATGCAAAGGTTAAACCAGCTGTACACTCGGCCATTGCACATGCAAAAAGAGCAATGAATACCATCATGTGATATTCGTCAGCGATGGGAATATCCCACATCCCAAGTGCTGCTTTACGTTGTCCAAGAATATGTCTGACTCCATGCAGATGACAGTGATATTTTGGTGATACTAGTTATTCACATTTTATCTACTTTTGAAATAAAACAAACTGAAAAGTATAAAATAAAATTAAAAAATTTTAAATTAAATTTAGATTTGTGAAATTCTGGCTTTGTTACTTTGCTTACATCAATTTAGGACCACCCTTTTTGGAAGGGATATGTTATACCAAGAAAGCATATTTAAAAAAAATAAAATCTTGATTTTCTGAAAATGTTTGAAAAAAAAAATGGATTCATCTGCTTTTGAAATAAAACAAACTGAAAAGTATCAAATTAAATTTTTTAAATTAAATTTAGATTTGTGAAATTCTGGCTGTTACTTTGCTTACATCAATATAGGACCACCCTTTTTGGAAGTGATACGTTATACCAAGAAAGCATTTTTTTTTTAAACAATCTTGATTAACTGAAAATGTAAAAACAACGGATTTATCTGCTTTTGAAATAAAACAAACTGAAAAGTATCAAATTAAATTTTTTAAATTAAATTTAGATTTGTGAAATTCTGGCTGTTACTTTGCTTACATCAATATAGGACCACCCTTTTTGAAAGTGATACGTTATACCAAGAAAGCATATTTTTTTTTAAAAACAATCTTGATTTACTGAAAATGTAAAAAAACGGATTTATCTGCTTTTGCATCCGAACTCTTCATGAACAAATGATAACAACCCATACAGCTCATGGAGTTCCCACATCCCAACTTGATGATTTGTAAAATCATAATTTGAAAGTCTTTTGCATTGGTGTTTAGAAGAACCTAATCCAGATACACAGTCGTTCACTGGTGGCATAACATTGATGGGGCTGGGAGTGTTAGGGGTTGTGTGGCACACATCATCCACTCAGACCTTGCACCGACCCACATGGTCAGGGATTTGTACTCCGAGCAGAGAAAGTGCTCCAAGTGCTTCGTTGTGCAGAGGCACCGTCCTTTCTCTAAAGTGTTTCTTCTAAGTATTTTCGACTTCTTTTCGAAGCTTCGTGAGCCATTTCAGCTACTGTCATTCAAATTCACGTTAAAGTACACCGATGTGTACTCATGTCTTTGTCCTGCGTTACATGTATGTGCCAAAATTAAATGATGAACAAATTGAGAAGAGGAGACAGGGGAGAGAGAGAGGACAGCAAGAATAGAGTACAAGGAAGAGAGGACAGCAAGAATAGAGTACAAGGAAGAGAGGACAGCAAGAATAGAGTACAAGGAAGAGAGGACAGCAAGAATAGAGTACAAGGAAGAGAGGACAGCAAGAATAGAGTACAAGGAAGAGAGGACAGCAAGAATAGAGTACAAGGAAGCGAGGACAGCAAGAATAGAGTACAAGGAAGAGAGGACAGCAAGAATAGAGTACAAGGAAGAGAGGACAGCAAGAATAGAGTACAAGGAAGAGAGGACAGCAAGAATAGAGTACAAGGAAGAGAGGACAGCAAGAATAGAGTACAAGGAAGAGAGGACAGCAAGAATAGAGTACAAGGAAGAGAGGACAGCAAGAATAGAGTACAAGGAAGAGAGGACAGCAAGAATAGAGTACAAGGAAGAGAGGACAGCAAGAATACAGTACAAGGAAGAGAGGACAGCAAGAATACAGTACAAGGAAGAGAGGACAGTAAGAATACAGTACAAGGAAGAGAGGACAGTAAGAATACAGTACAAGGGAGAGAGTGCAGTAACAATACAGTACAAGGGAGAGAGTGCAGTAAGAATACAGTACAAGGAAGAGAGTGCAGTAAGAATACAGTACAAGGAAGAGAGGACAGTAAGAATACAGTACAAGGAAGAGAGTACAGTAAGAATACAGTACAAGGAAGAGAGGACAGTAAGAATACAGTACAAGGAAGAGAGGACAGTAAGAATACAGTACAAGGAAGAGAGTACAGTAAGAATACAGTACAAGGAAGATAGTACAGTAAGAATGAGGTTTGGAGGGAAGGAAGGGGACACGATGAAGGACCACGGTGTCAATAATTAATTAACATAATCGTGTACGTAATAATGAAAGGATATTCGATGCCAACACACTCACGAACGTGTGCACATTTTTCCAAGTGGTCCAACAGTTTGGATGTCAAGGTCATCCACGCAGGACTTTTCAACAACAAACACGTGACTCGTCGTCAACCGAAAATAAAAACATAATACAGTGTTACATGTGAAAAAAAAAAAGAGAGCAAATAAGACGATCTCACCGCACGGTGTCCATGCAGTACAGACTCGTGGAAGAAATGTCCACATCCCGAGATACGTCATTGGCTCTCCGAGCCGAACCTTGGTCTAATCTCCACAAGAGCCTTGGGCTGCGTACAAGCTGCAGACAAGGCCAGCACCTGACTTGTCCCAATGAGTGCATGTCTCAATGACTCTCAAAGCAACGGAGCACGGCAAGCCCGACGTGCACTGCGTCTCGTGAGCCCACGTGTCTCGATTCCAACACGGCACATCATAGCCGCGGTTACCATTCCGCAGATTCGTCACAGTTACGGTGCATACTGTATAAAAAATAATTAACATTGAAGCTTCGCACGCGCCCAATCTGAGGGTTAAAAAAAACCATGTATTAAAAAAATGTTTAGTACTTTTAATATTACTGGGTGTTGAGTAAAATATTAAATATTTTCAATGATCTTTGCACAAAATTGCAATTCGACGATCCTCCTGTCAAGTTGACTTGAAAATCGCGGATGGTGCGCAATGGCGAAAAGCGCGAAAAAAAAGTAACAAATCCTCTTTACCTCTCACGCTCAGCTGCGATTTGAAAATATTTCTCGGAAGTCTCACAAAAGTTCAGAACATTTAACAACACAACGTTTAATGTGTGAAAAAATTTTTTTTTACAAGTTAAAAAAAAAACAAGTCTTAATAATCAGGGATTAGTAATCACGAGAGCAGTAATTATACGAATCGTTGTGATTACATTTATCGTGTCCACCGAAACGCGGAAAACTACATTTATCTCGTTTTCCGTGTGAAATTCTTCCAGCCGGTGAGCACTTAGGCGGTGTATAAGGAAGAACGTCCAAATGAGAGTCATTGTTTTAAAAGACGATCAAGAGATTAATTTCGTGCGTTTCTTTTTAAAAAAAAAATCCTTCTTCATGAAGATGAAATGGTAAATTATTCATCACGTTGAAAAATGATGCGTCGTGGATAAAACGATGCGAGCGGATTTTCGAACCAACGACGACGACGACAACAACGATGCTGCGGAATACCGATTCAGCGCTGGATGCTGTGCTTGGCTGGCTCTTCTCCTTCTGGCACATGGTCTTGACCTACTATATCGGTCTGGTCACCGTGCTCCGCCAGTGCACGCAATGTCCGTTACCGATGGCCGAGTTTCCTCGCCAAGCCGGCCGGGTCGCTGTAATCACGGGGGCCACCAGCGGTATCGGATACCAGACGGCGAAGATCCTCGCTCGTCTCGGGGCGCACGTGATCGTCGCGGCGAATAACCATGAGGAGGGGACGAGCGTGGCTGCGACCATCGCCAAGGAGACCCTGAACGACGAGGTGGACTTCATGTTCCTGGACCTGTCGTCCTTCGCTTCGGTTCGGCGTTTCGCTGCCGACCTCGTGGCCCGGGAGCTCCCTGTGCACGTGATGGTGAGCAACGCGGGGGTCATGTTGCTGCCCGAGGATTACACGTCGGACGGATTCGAGCGGCATCTCCACGTGAACTTCGCCGGGGCAGCTCTGCTCGCACGACTCCTGCTTCCATTGCTGCACGCATCGGGACGACCGGACCGGCCGAGCACCCTGGTGGCCGTGGCGTCGGCCACTCACCGCGTGGCCCACTTGCCTCAAACACCGGTGGGTCGTTACTCGGCGCACGAAGCGTATGCCCGCAGCAAGTTGGCACTGGTTCTGTTTTGGCGGGAAATGGCCCGGCGAGTCTGGTGCCGCCGCATGAACGTTTCTCTGCGCCTTGCCGACCCCGGTGTGGTGGTCACACCGCTCTACAGACACGGCGGTCTCTTCCTGCGCTTTGGTCTGCGCCTCGCTCGACCTCTGACCGCCCGAAACGCTCGGCAAGCGGCCGCAAACTCGGTCTTTTCTGCCTTGACCGAGGTCTCACCCGGTCCACGCGTCCCATACTTTCAGGACGGGCAAGACCGGCCACCCTTTCCGGTCACGCAGGACCACCAGCTGCAAGACCGTGCTTGGGAGTTGGCGCGACGACTGACTTCAGCGAATGACGATCAGCTTTGGGATTTTTAGGAACAGCAAAGCCTGGTGTTGGCTTTGTGGTTAGGGTGGCGGCTTGGGATCCTAGGGTCCTGAGTTCAAGTCCTGTTGGCCGCTGAATTGATATACACCAGGAGGTTGACTCAGCCTGTCATCCTTCCAACGTCGGCAAAATGAGTACCAGTGGACTGAAAAGGGGGACACTGCTTCGGTGGCATAGCCACGTCCCAACCAATGATGTAACCAGCAGCCTGCACTCGAGAGAGAGAGGAACAGCAAGGTCCCTTCATTATTCTATTTTTTTTTTTTTTTGAGGAAAAGCAACTCTACACAAATCTGGACCTACAACGACCTTTCCACTTGGCACAAATGAGCGATGTACGAAGTATCCTGACATGGTCGTCGTTTATGTCACAAAAGGAGTTCTTGATGGATGACATACCGTTTGTCGTTATCGGTTCAAGTACTGCAACACCAACTGGTCATGAACTGCCGGAACGTCCTGTATTCCATGACACCTGAATACCTTGCCCTGTTGAACCGGAGGATGAAAGAGCGATGGTCGTGTGTAATAAAAGTGTGGCGAAGTTCGACACGAAGAGCAAATTGACATTGTTTCTTTGTTACACCAAATGCGTAAAACAATAACGATGTCAGCCAGAGCATGATACTTGTGAAATCACAAAAACAATTTTGACCTTTAAAATAATTGGTACCATCCTTAAGGTCAGACACGACCTCAATAAAATGTATTTAAAGTAACTTTTATGATGCTCCATTCGGTTGCAGAGTGTTGCTGCTGCTGAAGGAGTTTGTTTGCTCAGGGTTCGATAAACTGGTTGGTGGTGCCAGTGCCTTCACAGTGGTCATTGGGACAGGAATTAGTAATTTGTTCATGGTGCTGGTGATGGCTCGCCTACTTTTCACAAAGGAAACCATGGGATCTCGAATGTCCCCCAAGTAAAGCTGGCAGCTGAGATTGCTGGTTTAACTTCGATCCAAGGGATTTAACACACACATCCGTGAATCATCAGGATGATACATTATCGCTGGGTTGGGATTCAAATCCGCGTTGGCTGAGCAGAAAGTGTGTGTACTTTTAGGGCCCAGGCCGTCCTGCGAGCCCTCATATTTATTACTAGCAGATACCACCCGTCGCTTCGCTGACAAACACTGCGAGGGAAATAAAAAGAAGGGGGAGAGGCAGAGGGGTGGGGGGGAGATTGAGAAGGTTGAGGGGAAAAAAGAGAGGAGGGGTGGGGAAGGGAAGGCAGTGTGAGGTGAGAGGAAGGGAAGGCAGACGTGTGATGGAGCGTTAATTATGATTCATATTGTCTCATCAAAATGATTCTGCATAGAATAACAGTGAAGATGGAAACAAAACAATGTCTGAAATACATTTTCTACCGGTCATACTATAAATACCACCGAGAGACGAGCACCGCCCTGACATAACCACCGTCCAGACACTTGTGTAGATAATCACCGTCCAGATATGTCCAGAAAAGAGAAGAGGTGTGGGAAGATGGAACTGCATTGTATTAGAGGGGGGGTGGAGGGAGGATTGGAGAGAGAGGAGGTGTGGGAAGATGGAGATGCATTGTATTAGGAGGGGGTGGAGGGAGGATTGTAGAGAGAGATGAGGGTTGAGAACTTCGCAGAGAGAATGTTATGCTTTTTGAACACATGAATATGTTATGCCTTCATTTTCTGTTCAGAGACCTTGAAACATTTCAGGACATTATCTATCTCCCGACGCACCTTGGAACTTCTCATGCATTCGGGATTATGCTCGCCATGAACCGCTCGCTCAGGGTGACGGAGCACGGGCCGCTCGCTCAGGGTGACGGAGCACGGGCCGCTCGCTCAGGGTGACGGAGCACGGGCCGCTCGCTCAGGGTGACGGAGCACGGGCCGCTCGCTCAGGGTGACGGAGCACGGGCCGCTCGCTCAGGGTGACTGAGCACGGGCCGCTCGCTCAGGGTGACGGAGCACGGGCCGCTCGCTCAGGGTGACTGAGCACGGGCCGCTCGCTCAGGGTGACTGAGCACGGGCCGCTCGCTCAGGGTGACTGAGCACGGGCCGCTCGCTCAGGGTGACTGAGCACGGGCCGCTCGCTCAGGGTGACTGAGCACGGGCCGCTCGCTCAGGGTGACTGAGCACGGGCCGCTCGCTCAGGGTGACGGAGCACGGGCCGCTCGCTCAGGGTGACTGAGCACGGGCCGCTCGCTCAGGGTGACTGAGCACGGGCCGCTCGCTCAGGGTGACGGAGCACGGGCCGCTCGCTCAGGGAGACGGAGCACGGGCCGCTCGCTCAGGGAGACGGAGCACGGGCCGCTCGCTCAGGGAGACGGAGCACGGGCCGCTCGCTCAGGGAGACGGAGCACGGGCCGCTCGCTCAGGGAGACGGAGCACGGGCCGCTCGCTCAGGGTGTCGGAGCACGGGCCGCCGCCAGGGTGACGGAGCACGGGCCGCTCGCTCAGGGTGACGGAGCACGGGCCGCTCGTCAGGGTGACGGAGCACGGGCCGCTCGCTCAGGGTGGACGGAGCACGGGCCGCTCGCTCAGGGTGACGGAGCACGGGCCGCTCGCTCAGGGTGACGGAGCACGGGCCGCTCGCCAGGGTGACGGAGCACGGGCCGCCGTCAGGGTGACGGAGCACGGGCCGCCGCTCAGGGTGATGGAGCACGGGCCGCTCGCTCAGGGTGACGGAGCACGGGCCGCTGCTCAGGGTGACGGAGCACGGGCCGCCGCTCAGGGTGACGGAGCACGGGCCGCTCGCTCAGGGTGACGGAGCACGGGCCGCCGCTCAGGGTGACGGAGCACGGGCCGCTCGCCAGGGTGGACGGAGCACGGGCCGCCGCTCAGGGTGACGGAGCACGGGCCGCTCGCTCAGGGTGACGGAGCACGGGCCGCCGCTCAGGGTGACGGAGCACGGGCCGCCGCTCAGGGTGACGGAGCACGGGCCGCCAAGCCAGGGTGACGGAGCACGGGCCGCTCGCTCAGGGTGACGGAGCACGGGCCGCTCGCTTAGGGTGACGGTTCACGCGCCGATCGCTCAGGGTGTCGGAGCACGGGCCGCTCGCTCAGGGTGACGGAGCACGCGCCGCTCGCTCCGGGTGCCGGGGCACGGGCCGCTCGCTCAGGGTGACGGAGCACGGGCCGCCGCTCAGGGTGACGGAGCACGGGCCGCTCGCTCAGGGTGACGGAGCACGGGCCGCTCGCTCAGGGTGACGGAGCACGGGCCGCCGCCAGGGTGACGGAGCACGGGCCGCTCGCTCAGGGTGACGGAGCACGGGCCGCTCGCTCAGGGTGACGGAGCACGGCCGCTCGCTCCAGGGTGACGGAGCACGGGCCGCTCGCTCAGGGTGACGGAGCACGGGCCGCTCGCCAGGGTGACGGAGCACGGGCCGCTCGCTCAGGGTGACGGAGCACGGGCCGCTCAAGCTCAGGGTGACGGAGCACGGGCCGCCGCTCAGGGTGACGGAGCACGGGCCGCTCGCTCCAGGGTGACGGAGCACGGGCCGCTCAAGCTCAGGGTGACGGAGCACGGGCCGCTCGCTCAGGGTGACGGAGCACGGGCCGCTCGCTCAGGGTGACGGAGCACGGGCCGCTCGCTCAGGGTGACGGAGCACGGGCCGCTCGCTCAGGGTGACGGAGCACGGGCCGCTCGCTCAGGGTGACGGAGCACGGGCCGCTCGCTCAGGGTGACGGAGCACGCGCCGCTCGCTCAGGGTGCCGCAGCACGGGCCGCCGCTCAGGGTGACGGAGCACGGGCCGCTCGCTCAGGGGGGCGGAGCACGGGCCGCTCGCTCAGGGTGACGGAGCACGGCGCCCCCGCTCAGGGTGGCGGAGCACGGGCCGCTCGCTCAGGGTGACGGAGCACGGGCCGCTCGCTCAGGGTGACGGAGCACGGGCCGCTCGCTCAGGGTGACGGAGCACGGGCCGCTCGCTCAGGGTGACGGAGCACGGGCCGCCAAGCTCAGGGTGACGGAGCACGGGCCGCTCGCTCAGGGTGACGGAGCACGGGCCGCCAAGCTCAGGGTGACGGAGCACGGGCCGCCGCCAGGGTGACGGAGCACGGGCCGCCGCTCAGGGTGACGGAGCACGGGCCGCTCGCTCAGGGTGACGGAGCACGGGCCGCTCGCTCAGGGTGACGGAGCACGGGCCGCCGCTCAGGGTGACGGAGCACGGGCCGCTCGCTCAGGTGACGGAGCACGGCCGCTCGCTCAGGGTGACGGAGCACGGCCGCTCAAGCCAGGGTGACGGAGCACGGGCCGCTCGCTCAGGGTGACGGAGCACGGGCCGCTCGCTCAGGGTGACGGAGCACGGGCCGCCGCTTCAGGGTGACGGAGCACGGGCCGCTCGCTCAGGGTGACGGAGCACGGGCCGCTCGCTCAGGGTGACGGAGCACGGGCCGCCGCTCAGGGTGACGGAGCACGGGCCGCTCGCTCAGGGTGACGGAGCACGGGCCGCTCGCTCAGGGTGACGGAGCACGGGCCGCTCGCTCAGGGTGACGGAGCCACGGGCCGCTCGCTCCAGGGTGACGGAGCACGGGCCGCCGCTCAGGGTGACGGAGCACGGGCCGCCGCTCAGGGTGACGGAGCACGTGGCCGCTCGCTCAGGGTGACGGAGCACGGCCGCCGCCAGGGTGACGGAGCACGGGCCGCTCGCTCAGGGTGACGGAGCACGGGCCGCTCGCTCAGGGTGACGGAGCACGGGCCGCTCGCTCAGGGTGACGGAGCACGGGCCGCTCGCTCAGGGTGACGGAGCACGGGCCGCTCGCTCAGGGAGACGGAGCACGGGCCGCTCGCTCAGGGAGACGGAGCACGGGCCGCTCGCTCAGGGAGACGGAGCACGGGCCGCTCGCTCAGGGTGACGGAGCACGGGCCGCTCGCTCAGGGTGACGGAGCACGGGCCGCTCGCTCAGGGTGACGGAGCACGGGCCGCTCGCTCAGGGTGACGGAGCACGGGCCGCTCGCTCAGGGTGACGGAGCACGGGCCGCTCGCTCAGGGTGACGGAGCACGGGCCGCTCGCTCAGGGTGACGGAGCACGGGCCGCTCGCTCAGGGTGACGGAGCACGGGCCGCTCGCTCAGGGTGACGGAGCACGGGCCGCTCGCTCAGGGTGACGGAGCACGGGCCGCTCGCTCAGGGTGACGGAGCACGGGCCGCTCGCTCAGGGTGACGGAGCACGGGCCGCTCGCTCAGGGTGACGGAGCACGGGCCGCTCGCTCAGGGTGACGGAGCACGGGCCGCTCGCTCAGGGTGACGGAGCACGGGCCGCTCGCTCAGGGTGACGGAGCACGGGCCGCTCGCTCAGGGTGACGGAGCACGGGCCGCTCGCTCAGGGTGACGGAGCACGGGCCGCTCGCTCAGGGTGACGGAGCACGGGCCGCACGCTCAGGGTGACGGAGCACGGGCCGCACGCTCAGGGTGACGGAGCACGGGCCGCTCGCTCAGGGTGACGGAGCACGGGCCGCTCGCTCAGGGTGACGGAGCACGGGCCGCTCGCTCAGGGTGACGGAGCACGGGCCGCTCGCTCAGGGTGACGGAGCACGGGCCGCTCGCTCAGGGAGACGGAGCACGGGCCGCTCGCTCAGGGTGACGGAGCACGGGCCGCTCGCTCAGGGTGACGGAGCACGGGCCGCTCGCTCAGGGTGACGGAGCACGGGCCGCTCGCTCAGGGTGACGGAGCACGGGCCGCTCGCTCAGGGTGACGGAGCACGGGCCGCTCGCTCAGGGTGACGGAGCACGGGCCGCTCGCTCAGGGTGACGGAGCACGGGCCGCTCGCTCAGGGTGACGGAGCACGGGCCGCTCGCTCAGGGTGACGGAGCACGGGCCGCTCGCTCAGGGTGACGGAGCACGGGCCGCTCGCTCAGGGTGACGGAGCACGGGCCGCTCGCTCAGGGTGACGGAGCACGGGCCGCTCGCTCAGGGTGACGGAGCACGGGCCGCTCGCTCAGGGTGACGGAGCACGGGCCGCTCGCTGAGGGTGACGGAGCACGGGCCGCTCGCTGAGGGTGACGGAGCACGGGCCGCTCGCTGAGGGTGACGGAGCACGGGCCGCTCGCTGAGGGTGACGGAGCACGGGCCGCTCGCTGAGGGTGACGGAGCACGGGCCGCTCGCTCAGGGTGACGGAGCACGGGCCGCTCGCTCAGGGTGACGGAGCACGGGCCGCTCGCTCAGGGTGACGGAGCACGGGCCGCTCGCTCAGGGTGACGGAGCACGGGCCGCTCGCTCAGGGTGACGGAGCACGGGCCGCACGCTCAGGGTGACGGAGCACGGGCCGCACGCTCAGGGTGACGGAGCACGGGCCGCACGCTCAGGGTGACGGAGCACGGGCCGCACGCTCAGGGTGACTGAGCACGGGCCGCACGCTCAGGGTGACGGAGCACGGGCCGCACGCTCAGGGTGACGGAGCACGGGCCGCACGCTCAGGGTGACGGAGCACGGGCCGCACGCTCAGGGTGACGGAGCACGGGCCGCTCGCTCAGGGTGTCGGAGCACGGGCCGCTCGCTCAGGGTGTCAGAGCACGGACCGTTTGCCCAGATATGATCCAATGCCTTGTCATGGTTGTCAGACCAATACCAAGCCACATCTGTTTGTGTCAGCTGCCATAACTGGTAACACAAATCGCTCAGTTCCGGAGAAACTTGCTGAGGTATGTCATAAAACCTATGAAGCGACGTACCACTGATACAGTGACATACTGTCTCGGCAGTTCCATAACAGCTTGTGATTTCTGTGGGTCAGGTTGCGTGCCATCGCATGTGAGCAAATGTCCGAAATATGCAACCTGTGACTGCCACAGTTTGACTTTCTCTGGGTTCAAACGCAACCCTTTCTCCCTGCAGCATTCCAGTAACTGTATCAGCTTCTGATCATGATCAGTGATAGCATCGTCTTCGGTCTGTCCCTCACCATACAACATTACATCATCATGTACTTTCTTGCATCCGGGCAGGCCTTCCAAAGCCTGGTTGACCCACCATTGAAATTCTTCTGGTGCGGACTTGATGTCGAATGGCATCCTTTCCCAATGGTAGCATCCAAAAAGCCAACGGTAGTAAGTTGAACGTCGTTGCATATGAGCTTGTGTGGTCGAGTTTGACATGCCAGAAACTATTCTTGGTGTCAAACGTGCGGAAAACTTTGGCAATGGTCAGATCCAGGAGGATCTCTTCAATTGTAGACATGGGGGTAGTGACTACGTCTGATGGCCGTGTTTAGGGTCCTTAAGGTCTATGCACAACCTCAATTTACCAGTCGTTGGCTTTACAACCATCACCATGCTGTTGACCCACGGAGTAGGTGTAGTGACTCGGGTTATAATGTTGAGATTCTGCAATCTTTCAAGTTCCTCTCTCAGTTTTGCTCGGAGTGCAATTGGAATGGCGGGTGTACAACTGGTTTTACGTTCGGGTCTATCTCTATGTGATAGTCACCTTCCAGCAGTCCTGTGCCTTCAAAAACATCTCCATAACGCTGCACGACATCTGAGTAGTGCAACGCTGACCACGTCATCCCCATGACATGGACAGAATGTGGTAGACCTGAGGGCAGAGAGAGAAAACATGAACCAAATCCTCAGGAACAGTACACTGGGCACACAACCCTATCCTGTGAAGTTAGAGATTGGGGGAACAATGCCCACGCGGTTGTTCTTGTTGAATTAAATCCAAGCTGTAGTGAAAAGGCATTTTCAGAACACGCTTTACATCGCGGCAACTGCCGACAGTACAGCCTGTTCGGGACAGGAACTCCACCGCACTCTACTTTGGGGTGCTCGGCAAGCAGCTTAAACACTCAAGCAAGTACTCCAATTGAATGGTTGGCAAGTGATAGCACTGTCCGAATGTCCAAACTCTGTCCGAATTGGACAAATCAACACTTTTTTTTAAGAGTCTGCTGATGCTTTCAAATCCGGAGCTTAAATTTTGTAATTTTGTTTCGTTTAAGAGATTCAGTTATTCATATGCGCAAATTAAATAAAGGGCACAAACGCTGGCGTCTCCGGATGTTTACAAGCACTGCAATATACCCAGCGATTCGTAGCTATGGCGAACAGGCTTTCAATAGTATGAGTGAGGAAAGTGGTTAAAAAAAACTTTATCGTTAAGAAATTGTTGCGGCCTGTTCCAAGTCAAGGCATGATTGAGCAGGCCAAAAAACATGGCGGCTTCAGACCCCCGCGAGGTTACCCCATGGACTTCTTATAATAACCTGGACCAGCAATGCCATCAACTCGCAGCAGTGAGAACTAAAGTCACCGGAAATGGCTCAGCGGCCATGTTGCGTTGCCACTCGCTAGTCGCGCGCAATTCAAAAAGCCTATAGATGCATTAAGAGTTTTAACTATTTTGCCATATTTTGAACCGGTAAACGTAAAAATGCCACAGTGCGTGGCGTTCGGATGCAATAATAAGTTTGGGAAGAGCTCCACATGCACCTTTCATCGGTAAGAATGCGATTATTTATTGATGCTTTTTTTTCTCTTTCAATCGTCAATCTATTTTTAGAGTATTATTTTAAGAAGAAGACAATTTAAACGCTAAACGCCAGTATAACAATCTAAATGATGGCAAAGTTCAGTCGATAATTTGAAAGAAAATGTAAAAAAACGATATTATCCAGGAATACGCCGGAAATGAGTTTTCCAGGCGTCTAGAATTCAATTTTTTTCCGGAGATTCGTTCCCCCCATGGACTGCCGTGGCTGCGTAAATAGTTGGGCGGGAAGCTCACAATATTTGTCCATTTGGGGGCACAGGCCCTCCCTATTCCGAGGGTCCTGGCTCCACGGTCCACCCAACCAGATGTTACCCCCAAAATCATTTTGCTTCCTACGCGCCTTCGGGTTAGGGGATCGTATCTATCTTGATATCAGAAATCTACCTCCACTGACGCCAATTGTAGTACCCATCCTTCCATCGCTTCAAATGCCAATAATCGAAAACGTCATTCGGATCTTTTTTCTCCAGATTCCCTAAGGATGAAAAGTTGTGCAGACAATGGTGCCAGGCACAGAGAAGGGAACACTTTACACCAATGCCCGGTGTGACATTACTTTGTAGTGAATACTTCCTGAACTCTGATTTTGACAGTACGGGCCAGACGAAACGGCTTAAACAAGGCGTCATGCCAAGCGTCTTCAAATTTCCACTTCATCTCCAGAAGGTTAGTACACACAATTTATTACAATGGTCTCCACTAAAAAAAATACATATTTATTTGATACAAATATTATATATTTTTATTTGATACAAATATTTATTTGACACATTAAATTGTTTTGAATCTATATAAGTTTTAGCATTGATTTTGGGTGCGAATACCCGGAAAAACGACCTCCTTTGCTGCCAGGATTTTTCTATGAATTTCTGTACGATTCTAACTGTGTCAGACGATGCAGGTTGTTTTGTATTCGTGCCCAAAAATTAATTCTAACACATTAATTTCATAAATTCATCCACATTCAAAATGTTTATAAAATGAATAAATTCCCACGGAAATCAAATTTAGCGCAAATTTTCAAACTTCATGGACATCCTGTATATGCAATTAAAATTAATTGAATCCTGAATCAGAGTGCTCCAATTGTGATTCTATCAAGCGGTTTGCACTGTATTGAATTTACCACTAAAATTTCCGTGAATTATCAGTTTTCTGTTCACCAGTTAATTCGAAATTTCGATCCGATATTAATTGTTATTTTCTACACAGAATCCGATACATCGGAAACCACCGGTTGACAGACACCTGGCCCCAGAGCCAAAATTCACAGCTGTGCCAGATTCACCACCAAGGCCGTCGACTTCAGCAAACCACACGTACTGCGCCGATCCGAGTCCCAGTAAAATGAAACGGAAGCTGGGTACGGCAACCGAGACCATTGAGAACCTGAGGAAAAAACTGAAGGTTACGCAGCACAAAACGTGAAGATTGAAGAAAAAGGTAGAGAAATTAAGCTCTGTCGTTGAAGAACTAAAAAACAAAAGGGATGGTTTCGGAAATTTGTGTCGAGATACTGAATTCGACATTTTCTGGGGTACCACTGGCGGTTATGAGTCGAATATTAAAGAATCAGACGAGCGGAAAGAAATCCAGGCAAGAATACGATACTGTGATCAAGTCATTCGCCCTCACGCTAAATTTCTATTCTGCGAAGGCCTACGACGATGTACGCGAGGTATTCGATCTCGCTCTACCTAGTCCTTCAACGATCCGAACCTGGTACAGTGCCATAGACGGATCACCGGGATTCAACCAGGTAGTATTTGACGCATTGGAGGCGAGATTTCAAGAGGATAGGAGTACGCTATGTGCCCTAATGTTGGACGAAATGTCACTGATGGAATCAGTACAGATATGTGGACATTGGAGCAGGTAATCTGGACGATACCACGCCACTTGCTAAAAACGCTTTAGTAATTATGTTGGTCGCGGTGAATGATCATTGGAAAGCTCCAGTCGCCCACTTCTTCATCAATGGTTTGACTGGTAAGGAACAGGCCAATCTTGTATCTCAGTGTTTACTAAAGCTACACAAAATTGGAGTTAATGTCATCTCGCTTACCTGTGACGGGCCTTCAGCGCATTTGACAATGTTGAAAAAGTTGGGCGCAAGTATCAACCCGGATAATATGAATTCATCGTTCCCTCACCCAGCAGATCCTCACAAGCTGAGGTGAGGGAACTTGCATCTTCATCCACACACTGGATCAACTGTTCGATCTGTTGAACTCCAGGAACCCTTTGGCACACAACTACAAGGCACCGATGCATCCTGCTCGCGAGGCAGCTTTTTTGCCATTCCTGGAAAAGACAAGTAATTATCTCACGACCTTGACTAATACTTCTGGTCAACTCATGACAAACACAAGACTAACAACAACATTTATTGGGATGCTGACTTGTATCGTAAGCGTTAAAAACCTCTATCTGACATACGTCCAGCCCCAAGATTCATCTTTAAAGTATTTGCTTACATATAATCTCAGCCAGGAGCACATCGAGTTGTTCTTTGGAGCCGTCCGTCTAGCATGTGGTGGCAATAACAATCCAACAGCCAGACAGTTTATCGCAGCGTACAAGCGTCTTCTGATGCGGCATGATATCAAAGCCAACAAGGGGAACTGTTCAGCCCAGGACGCAACACGCATCCACACAGCTGCGTCATTCAAAAATATCACTAAGAGGGCTGTCCCAGATAAGACGCAGGATATGCTCATAGCCAGACGCTACGATTTGCAGCTCCGCTAGCCAATGACGAGTCACCACGATTATGCCGATATTCCACCGTTTAACAAACTTTCTGTGTTCCTGGAGTCAGTTGTAACCTATATTGCAGGATATGTGGTTAGGATGATTAAGCAGACACTCAAATGTCAAGATTACTTGCTGGCTCTCACGCAGAATGATAGTCAATTTACCTGCCCATAGGCTGATTGCTGTTAAAACAAGGGGTGGCCTTACCGTTCCATCATCAAGCGTTGTTCAAGTATGTGAAGCCACTGAGAAATGTGTTAAGAGAATGCTAGCGGTGACAAATGGCAAGATTCCTCGTGATAGTTACCTGAAATCTGCAATCTCTGCATCAGTGTTGGCAGAAGTAGGATTGAGTGCATTTGACTCGCTTAGTGATCACATGTTTGAGACGGAGGCAGACCGTAATCATGTATTTTCTCTCATACAGCACATCTGTGAGTGCTATACAAAGATTCGTCTCCACCATGTTGTTCGAACCATGAACACTGGATTGAAAGATAAACCCATCAGGAAACAGGAAAAACATTAGAAATGAAACTAGAGGGGGAGCACTCGGTAGAGTGCAAAACCTCCACCGCCAATACTGCTGGGTCACTCAAGTGAACCTGATAACCTATTCATTCAATTTGACGTCAACAGTGCTCAGAGTTATAGTTTGCAACTTTCCCTTTTACATACTCAATTCATTCGTCATAACTAGATTGCTTGAGACAGAAATTGATTTTACGTGGGTATATCCACCTGAAGTTCCAAAATCAGCCGCAATTATAATTTTGGCATGTTTTTTTTGTTGGAAATCACTTATAACATGTAGAAATGCAAAAGAAAAAAAAAATCGAAATTTTGTTGAAAAAAAAGTTGCAAAAAATTTTTCTCTTTTTTTTTTTTTGGGGGGGGGGGGTTGGAAATCACTTAAAACATGTAGAAATGCAAAAAAAAAAATTCAAATATTTTTTCAAAATGGCCGCCATAGCGGCCATATTGGACTTTGGACCAAGTCCAAAATCTAATGGCATGATCCTTGGACCAGACCTAACCCCCCACCAAGTTTCGTCGAAATCCGTTGAGTTTTTCCGTAATACTGTTCACAAACAAACAGACAGAAAGGGGTTAAAACAGTAACCTCCGATCTTCGATGGCGGAGGTTAAAAATTCAGCAAACTGATCCTATTTGCACATCAATAGTTTACTAACCATTTGCATTGAAGTGTTTCTCCTAGGTTTCGACATATCTTATGTTTCAACCTACTGCGATTATAATAGTTGATCGTCATCTTCTATAGGTCAATGCATATTAAACCAGTCTCATTAGTGTGTAGATTATAGATCATGTTTACTAAGGTTGTCCAATGTCTGTTCAATGTTTTCATGATTGATCAATATATAATAGGCCATACAGGGGAGCTTTAAGCTACTCACAATGGCCTATAATATATTGATCAATCATGAAAACATTAATGATGCTGGTACTGGTTCAATATGCTTCGACCTACTACAGAAAGCTATCCTCTATAATATACACATATTAATAGGAGGCCATAGGTTAGTCTGTAGATTATAGATAATATTTGTAAGGTTGTCCAATGTGTGTTCAATGTCTTGATGATTGGTGAATATATAATTATTAATTATAGGCCATAAGGCCTATTATTATAGGGGGTAGCTGAAAGCTACCGCCTTATGGCCTATAATAATACAAATATTACAGGCCATAGGGGGTTAGCTATACACATTACACTGATTATCATCAGATCATATGACATATGAGATGATAATCATTCATGAGAATTGTGACACCTCGTACTCACCTTATTGATTCGTGTTGCAGAGCTTATATTAGCTTGGTAGTGATAATGGGCGGCGGAGACTTGTTGGTGAAATGAAAATCCTGTTCTTCTTATTAAGCTGGACAAAAATGTTGTTTGCAGCGAGAAATTCGGCACAGATTAATATATTCAATCTGTGAATTTGGATTGGCAACGCAACATGGCGACTCCAGTGGACAGAGGCCGTTGCTGGTCCAGGTTATTATAAGAAGTCCGTGGGTTACCCAGGAAACGCATTAAGACCCCAAACAGTGAGGTGGCCGAGGATCGCCTGATGAAGGATATAATTAAATAAGGCCGTTAATTATCTTAAAAAGGGGTGTTTTAATTATCCCAAACACCCAATTTTCACTCTTCCATCATCAAGCGTTCTTGCACTTCCTTGGAATTTTCTTCATATGCATGTAAAGTTTCAGGCTGCTTGGGATTTATAGTTTTGGAGTTATGGAGGACACACACGCACACATTTCGATGTACGAGAATGCATCACAGGGTTCCAAATAAAACTAGTTAGCATCAAAATACAAAGCCTGTGCGCATCTGGTTTGAACTCGAACCAAACTCGATGAAAACGACAGTTAAAACTGTATATTTTATTAATTTGTGTTCTCCACGATCTCGTAATAAGGGTTTGTTGAAGATTTGAGGACAAAAGCTCAATTGGTAAAAATGTTACGGCCTGTACATGCACACCGAATCTCAATGGTAAACAATTGGATTTCGTTTAAAACATTTATGGCTGGTCGACCACTTCACCGATGGCATCATACTTACAATCCTTTATTCCCTATTGGGAGGAGAATGCAGTGTGCCAAGTTTCAAATTTTTCTGATCAGCGGTTTCAGAGATATGTTTTAATTTTTTGCATTTAATCCAAGAGGACTGCCATATCACATGACTTATGAAGTCACAATTATCATTAAAATATTCTCCGTGGGGGTGGGGGGGGACACAGACACAGACACAGACACAGTGAGAGAGAGGGGTGATATTGCGAAACCCCGTCTCGCGTTGCGCGGGGGACGGGCTAATTAAACGCAGGGAGGTTTTGGCGATGAGATCAAGCATTGCATGTTTACGTACATAATAAATAGATTCCACCATATAAACACGCTGCTACCTCTTTAACAGTGTGGTCGATGGAGGCAGTGCGTGTTCTCGAAGTGGGATGGGTGGTACGTGATGTCCTGGGGCGGAACTTTGTGTCCTCGGAGATGTACGTGGTGGCTTCAACCGTATCATGAAACGCCTCCCCAGTTGTTTCAGAGATCTACCGACGGAGACGGCAGTTGTGGACATCGTGGCGATAATAAGCAAGTGAAGTCTCCCTTTGATGAAGTAAGGATCACTCGGTGCGAGTCGAAAGGAGGAGGTATTGAATGTATCGCTGACATGAACATGTTGTGTTCCTCGTTTAAATATGGAAGCTCGTCCTTGCTTTTAAACCGACCGGTCTGTCCTCTGCTCACCCTCACTGTGATGACATTTGCTTTTCCCGATTACAATGCACCATTGTATCAAGATATAAAAACATGGAAGAACGAGAAGGGAACTCAGTAGAGTGCATACCTCCACCACGTAATGCTTGAGCTACGAGAACATTGCATTTTTGAAGTATCATGCCATACAGTCCTTGTTCAGTGGTGAACTGTCACTTTCAAATTCAATAATTCTCGTATGCAGATCTATACCTGGATCTTCACCGAAATTGAATCAATTCTTCCTCGTCACACACTCAACATGTCCACCAGGTTTCGTCCGAATCCGTCCACAACTTTTTGAGATATCGTGCTATCTACGAGTTTAGTCCGATCTCCCAATGGTGAAGAGTCACGTCCAAACAAACAAGAAGACGTCGTGCAAAGCACGATACTTGCAAAGTCCATGAAATAAATTTGACCTCAAAAGTAATTTGTGGTTGATGTCAGTGACCTGATGTGCAAGTCCTCTTCAAATTTCAAGTCAACGGGTTGAAAATTGAGGATTTTAGAAATACCTCTTTAGTTGTTGACCTTGGGCCGATGTTGACATTTTGACCTCAAAAACAATGGGCTTCTTCCTTATGACAAACTCTACAGTCTACCATGTGATGAAGTTTTGTGAAGATCGGTTTAAAATTGTGACCTGAAGGTGACAAACAGAATAACAAAATCGACTGACCCATTTACTTGAAAAATCTTCGATTTTGCAACGAACAAACAATCAGACAGAAAGGGGTGAAAACATAACTTCCTTCACCTTTGGTGGTGGAGGTAAATACAGGATCACCATGTTTACCCTCCACCACTGAAGGTAGATGGAGGTTATGTTTTCACCCCTGGTTGTCTGCCTGCCTGTGAGCAGGATATCTCAAAAAGTTGTAGACGGATTGGGATGAAATTTGGTGAACAGGTTAGGTGTGTGACCATGACGAATTGATTTGATTTGGGTGAAGATCCAGATGTAGAACGTCATTGGCATACAAAATGTAAACTCTTCAGCCTGGCAGAGGTATGCACTCCATCGAGTGCCATTCCAGTTCTGTATCATGATCTCTTATCCAAAACCCGATGCTGTTAAGTACAGTCGTCTTCCACAAGGCTGGCAGGATGACCGAGAAAGAGGTACGCACATTCCCCTGCAAGCTGTCGAGCCTGGGTTCGAATCCAGACGTGGCTATAAACTGTCATCCTGGTGTTTCATTGGCAGGATGATTCATCATTGCGTGTGTGCGTCTTCCCTCGGATGGACGTTAAACTGTGTGTGCCGTCTGCTGGCATTAATTGGTGGATGTTAAAGTAGGTGAGCAACCCCTGGCACCCAAACAAATTCCACATTCCTGCCCCGAGTACTGCTGACAAGGCAAAGACAAACCACCCAGTGTTTCCTTTGCCAAGAAATTGCTTCAGCAGTACCAACATCATGTAAGAGTATAGAACATCAAAATCAGTCTTCCCGCCTCTCCTCCTCCAGTTTGTCCTCTTTCGTTGGTAAATTTCCGAATTGGCGAATTCGTTTGGGTTGAGGTTTTCTCCCAGTTGATTGGTCAGTCTGCACATGAGATTTAATTGAAGTATTTTTCACACTCTGTGGATTCAGACGACGCAAAGCTGTTCGCAAATTTCACACTAATAATGTGGGGAAGAGAGATTGTGCACTGCTTTTCAGGGTTGTTGGACAAGGCATGGCCAAATCCATTAAAATTCCACCTTATCCCTTGTTTCCCCCCCTATAACTCCAGCAGATGCTCCTCACTGCATTGATTGCACACCCGTGGAATTACCATGCTCCAGTGCCTGACCAATCTGCTGTTTGGAGCACAAGATGATGAAAACTCACACGTTGCCCCTGCAATGTTGACGCAGGAAGAGTCTCATGATGGGTGGATCGTTGTGAAATTTTGTGGTAAGTTTGCTGCACGAATGCGACAGCTGCCATCGCACCTGGAATATTCTATCGCCTAAGCCTGATGATGGCTAATTACACAAATGGTGTATACCATTTAGGGGAACACGTTCTTTAAAGTTAACTCTGACAGTAGACTTTCCCCAATTTAAAATTACATAACTCTCAGCTATTCGTTTGGTGTGTTGTGCATTGATCTACGACTCGTGGTAAAGCTGGTACATAAAACCATGTGCCAGACCGGTGGACAATTGATAAATACATATAGTATGTAGAACATGAGCTTGGAGCATCAGAACCATTGAGCAATCAGTTCAGATGAGGCTAAAAACCAGGTCAACCCAGTTAGGTAACTCCTGTGAGCTGCTATTCTGTATGAATAAACAGCAGGTTCCAGATATATCAGGCTGGGCGGATAGCTGAGAGGTATGCACACACGCCTCTAAACCTATCTCGGCTGGCTGGGAAACCCGAACCCAGCTATAAGCTGTCATCCTGGTGTTTCACAGGCAGGGCGATTCATCAATGTGTGTGTCATCCCTCGGATGGACGTTAAAGCGGGTGTCCCACCTGTCGGAATTAGTTGGTGGATGTTTTAGATCCCACAGTGTCCTTCGCGAAGAGAGGGCGAGCTATCACCGGCACCCTGAACAAATTCCAAATTCCTGCCCTGACTTGAAAGGGAAGGCAATGGCAACCCCCTTAGTATAATCCTTGCCATGAGGCTCCTTTGGCAACACAGTCTGCCTTTCGGCAGAATACTGGAATTAGATTAGATTAGAACAAAAATAGCAACGTGAAAAATGTTTCATGTCAGTCCTCCGCTATCTGTGCAGAACCCATATTTGAAGAGTCACAAGGCACCCTTCATGAAGACGTGCCGATTGAAGACCCCAACATGTCTGTGTGCACTCACAGGGACGACACGGTACAGAAAGAGAACCACAAGGACATTTCAGCAAGGTGAAGTTTTGGGGTTTAAAAAAAAAATTTTTTTTTAACCATTTCAGTAAAGCTCAATCAATTTTGTAAGTTAGAAGCATCGATGATGGCCTCTCATTAAAAGATCAGTCCCGATTGCCAATTATGAATAGAAACCGCGAACCAATGTGTAAATGATGCTTCAAACCTTTCATGTGAGGAACATGTCCACAGATCTTTCAAGAAGGGTATTATCAATTTAAAATGCATATTTTCAATCGAGTTTGCCCTTCAAGCTCTGCAATAGATTCACAGCTATCCTGGTTTTCCCCCCATTAAGTTTATAACCAATTAATTTTGCTGTGGAACAAAATTATTTGACAACTTTAAGAGAACTGATCACCCTCCCCCAACCCCCCCACACCACAAAAATCATACACGCATTCATGACTGCATTTGGTTCGATAGCATGGTGCAGAGTGTAGAGGAAGCACACTTACTGTGGAAGTGTCTCGTCTGCGTTCGATTCCTGACCCGACGATAAACTGTAGGATTGGTGCTTCGTAGGATGGGCGTTGCATCACAAAGTGCGAGGATCCAGATGTTCTCTCTGCTAGGATCAGTTGATGGTTGTTAAAGATCCCACGGCGTCCACGTAGAGTAAACGAGTTATCTCCTGCATCCTGAACAAATTGCAAGTTCCTGCCGCCTTCAGTCGAAACGCCGTGCCTGCTAACCAGCCGGTTTGTTAGACTTGGTGGGACTAACCGGGGCAGCAGTAGCAGTAGTAGTCGTCGTCACAGTAGCAGTAAATTAATAACTGTAAGGATAAAGATTTTGGCTGATGAGTGCTTGGGTTGAAAAATATAACAAGTTGGGCCCATAGCAACACTAACCTTCCCCTGCTCGGACCGGAATTGCTTTTTGATCTCACAGCGTGAGAATGGCAAGGGCGGCTCACACCACTCACTGTACCAACATTGCTCATGGTGTGCTTAGTATCAGCATTACAGCAGACAACGCTGGAAAGTCCCTGAGATGTTTATAAGCAAGCATCATATTTCCGTTCCCTTTTTAGACGGGAGAAAAAATGCACGGTCAAACCAACAATGCAATGAGCGTGCAAGATGTACAGCTCAAAAGTTTGCGCGTGCCAAAATAGTGCTCGTGTGACATTTTGCTGAAGTCCAACAGATCATGTCCATTTCCAAAGCAATGGCCAAAATGCTCAGCATTTGAAAAGGATAGAGCACAGACAAACACCAAAGGTTGGCAACCATTGCACAAGCTTGATGGGCCTCATGGTCTCCTCCGACATCAAAGTTCCTTGTAAGGGAACTCGTATATATGTATATGTGTATCTTGTATATAATGGTTGCACAGTCGGTGATTTTACAGGAATGTGAAAGTCCAAGCCATTTTCCTTTCCACAGTCCGTCACAAGCTGGATCTGCATACACGACAAGCTGCGTTCCATCCCGTGGAGCAAAACCAAAGCGACACCCATCTCACGGTACTGATCACGTGCACGCTCTCCTACGAGCTGTATCTCCAAGCTCCAGCCATGCAGTCACAGCAGCCCTTCATCCACACAACCAGAATAGGAGGGGCACGGTAGACCGAGCCAAGTTGCAACGCAATAACCAAAGGAGCACACGAGGCCAGTCGCGTCGTAAGCGTAACCACAGCCTCCAGCAACCTCACCAACGCATCTTCAACCACTAGGCATCAATTTCCAACAACACAACCTCATCAACAATTTAACCATTTGCTGAAAGAGTGCTTTACCTTTTTCATGCATCACCAAAAAGGGCAAAAATGAAAGCTTTTTGGTGAACCACCAATGTTTATTTCGTCATCCAAAATTCCTACCGACATTTTGGTGATAAAGGTAGTTAACTGCACACCTTAGAAGACTTCGACAGCATGTACACAAACGTGCGATAAAGTTACTTCATGCTTGCAAAAATACCGTAGACAAAGAGAAACATTCTTCATAAAGAGTATACTGTCACTGTAAGCTGGGTCGATACTCTTAACCTCGAATTCAGTGAGAATGTTCTTGTTGGAAAGCTTTTAATAAACATACTCCGGATGATTATGTGTGCAAGTCTTACTCAAGCTGCCGCCATCTCAGTGCATCCCGTGGCCTGTCCATCCGGTTCAAGCTGGCGGATGCATCAAGCACGCAATCCCATCATTAATGTATCATCTCGCGTCACACCTTCCTGCTTGCCCAAGCAAAATAAATAAACAGGGTCGAGCAGGATGCTGAACACAAAACCTTACCAAAGTTCAATCCCTCGAGCTGAAATGAGCAACTGACGTGGTACTTTTTTGTTTTTTTACAAGGAGCAATAGTTAAATACCAAGCATTTGGCTTTATTGAGAATATAAGATCATCACTGTACAACAAAATGAGATGTATTAAAAAAGAACAAAAAAAAACAACCCTGCACTGCCAGTTTGCAGGTATGGGGGAAACAAAACCTTAACAATACAGCTGCAGTAAGGATCGCATGAAACCTTTCTTTCGTTTCTGTGCCGCAAGCTGCAGAACGCTTTCTGGGTTGCTCGCATTGAGCTCCATCTGCCCGATGGCATTCATCTGTTGTGGTGAGTGTGGATATACGAAGGAAAGTGAGAAAGAGAAAAAAAGAGAGAGAGAGAGAGAAAAAAAGAGAGAGAGAGAAAAAAAAGAGAGAGAGAGAAAAAAAAGAGAGAGAGAAAAAAAAAAGAGAGAGAGAGAGAAAAAAAAGAGAGAGAAAAAAAAAGAGAGAGAAAAAAAGAGAGAGAGAGAGAGAGAAAAAAAGAGAGAGAGAAAAAAAAGAGAGAGAGAAAGAGAAAAAAGAGAGAAAGAGAAAAAAGGGAGAGAGGGAGAGAGGGAGAGAGGGAGAGAGGGAGAGAGGGAGAGAGGGAGAGAGGGAGAGAGGGAGAGAGGGAGAGAGAGAGAGAGGGAGAGAGGAGAGAGGGAGAGAGGGAGAGAGGGAGAGAGGGAGAGAGGAGAGAGAGAGAGAGAGAGAGAGAGAGAGAGAGAGAGAGAGAGAGAGAGAGAGAGAGAGAGAGAGAGAGAGAGAGAGAGAGAGAGAGATAGATATATATATATATATATATATATATATATATATATATATATATATATATATATATATATATATATATATATATATATATATATATATATATATATATATATATATTTATATTTTTATATATATATATACATGTCGTAGGGATCATAGGTCTTGCTTTGCAGCAAACCAGACATGTGCACGCACAGAAATACTCACCGCCACCTGCTTTTTCTCCAGGTCTCCACGCTTGTGGTGGAAATCTGCCGTTTTACATAAAGGAAGTTTTATTGCTTCGTGGCAATTGACGTCGGAAGCACTAAACGGGCCTCAGGGTGCCCACCAGAACCATTTCCACATCTCAAATGAAATGTGGCTGTGTGCAAGCATTTCCAAGAAAATGTCGGTGAAAAAACAAAACAAACATTTGCTGAGGTGAAGGATACGAATGAGGTATTCCAAAAGGGTGGTGTCCCAAATGTACTTGTAGTATGTATCTATTCCATCGTTGCTGCGAAGGGAAGAAACACGTTTCATAAATGCTCGACTCGTCTCGTCTCATCCGTTACCTTGCCACGACCACATTCATATTTAGAGCACATCTGACTTCAATCACTGAAAGTCTGTGGTGTGTGTGTGTGTGTGTGTGTGTGTGTGTGTGTGTGTGTGTGTGTGTGTGTGTGTGTGTGTGTGTGTGTGTGTGTGTGTGTGTGTGTGTGTGTGTGTGTGTGTGTGTGTAGTACATTTTAAAACTACCCTTCAACCAGCCCCTTCCCTTCTCACATTTCCTCAGTTTACTTCATCTCACAACAACTGTGAAGTGAGAGTCACTACCACAGTAAATAAGAGCCACCCTTAGAGTAATCCAAGCCAAACTGTCACTACTATGAAGTAGTGCAATCACATATCAACACAGAAGCACGTTATCCTGCTGTGATTCAAGCAAACTTAAACTATCCTCAAATACTTTTGGATTCAAACTGATTTACACGGCTTACTAATCATTCAAAATAGCACATTATTGTGGTGAAGCAGCTCGCAGTTCATAACCTTAGTTCGAAATCGTACTTTAAACTCCATGAGCCTGGTGCTGCGCAACATCATGTGACTGCACTCGTGCCCATTTAAGCACATTGTCCAAATCTCTGCGAATAATCAGCAACCTAACTCTCCCACTAATCCAGCCAAAGAGCTAAAGATAGAGAAAATGGATTACCTTTTTTGTACATATTCAGTTTAAAAAGACATTTGAAGGCAACAAGGATTGGCATTCGGTTGGAAAGGGGGGAGGGGGGAGGGTTGGAAATCAAAAATAGCAGTGTAAAGAAAGACGACCATGACTGAATGTTATGGAGCAAAAGGGTGCAAAGCAGGTTATGGAGCAGAGCAAGTCAGGGCCAGGGAATGAAGTGAGTGAAGAGAGGCAAGGCAAAGCAAGGCACAAGGAAAAGCATCCTACAGCTCTCGCAGCAGTAGAGGTGGGAGGGGGGGGAGGTGGTGCGTCTCAAAGCGGCACACACACAACAAATCCCACCTATTTTGTTCTTGTAGAGCCTTGAATGCTGTGGGATAATCAACCTCCTTCAGAAACTGGCAGAAAATGGCCGCCTTCTCCAACCACAGGAACACCGGTCAGCAAATAACAATGACAACGACAATTCACGAGAATATTACATCATATCAACGGAATGATACTAAACACGTGTATCGACATGAAGATGAACAGCTTTTCTCCACCACCCAAAAAAGAAATAAATAAATTGTAACAAATGCAGGGTGCATTCAAATGCTATTCATAACCTGAAAGGTAAATATTAAGTTAATACTGACCTGAGTGTGACAGCCAAGGAGTGAACAACACTTGATCAGCTGTTTGAGCACCTGTGAATAAGAGACCAGGTGCATGACAGTCTCTATGCACTTCAAAAAGAGGACTTGCAACATTTATTTACTTACATCTACGGTGAATATTATGTTGAGCATTAAAAGATGTGGAATTTCCGATTCAAATATAATTCATTAAATCGCAATCCGGTCTGACACGTTACCTGGTGCACCATGTGCCCTTTGTCAAAGTGAAAGAGGCTTACGTGACGTCGGTGCATGACGTCGGTAATACCTCAATTGGCAATCGGTCATCAGATATATGAAAGTATTTCAGCCTGAAAAACCTTCTTCATTCCCTGAAGCTTGTTTCACAGGTCTTAACATATTAATCGATACGATTATCCCAACTCGTTATTCATATCAACTTTTGCTTTTGGCCACTGGTGAGCATCTTGTAAATGTACTGCATATTGAGTTTTTAAAGACTTTTCTTTTCCCTTTTTTATTAGCAGAGGGCAATTTAAATTTGGGATAACAAGATACATCAGAGCTAGCATACCCCACTTTGGGTTGTCTTGTCCTGGTTCGATTCCTGACCCAACTACAGTGCCTTCAGAAAGTATTCACACCGATTGACTTTCGTCACTTTTTGTCGTGTTGAAGCCTGAATTTAAAATGGATTAAATTATAATTAAAAAAATTGTCACTGATCCACACAAAATAGCACGTAATGTCAGTGGAATTTTATTTTTAAACTATTTACAAGTTTATTGAAAATGAAATACTGAAATATCGAATTTACAAACTGCAAGTATTCAACCCCTTTGTCAATACTTTGTAGAAGCACCTTTGGCAGCGATTACAGCTTTGACTCTTCTTGGGTATGTCTGTATCATCTGTGCACATCTGGATTTGGGGATTTTCTCCCATTCTTCCTTGCAGATTTGCTCAAGCTCTGTCAAGTTGGAAGGGGGGGTGTCGGTGAACAGCAATCTTCAAGTCTCTCTACAGATTCTCAATGGGATTCAAGTCTGTGCTATGACTGGGCCACTCGAGGACTTTCACATTCTTGTTTTGAAGCCATTCCAGTGTTGCTTTGGCTGTATGCTTGAGGGTCATTGTCCCGTTGGAACGTAAATCATCTCCACAATCTCAGGTCCTTTGCACTCTGAAGCAGGTTCTCCTCAAGGATTTGCCTGTATTTGGTTTCATTCATTTGTTCCCTCTTATCCTTCCAAGTCTCCCAGTCCCTGCCTGCCGCTGAAAAGCATCTCCACAGCATGATGATGCCACCACCAAGCTTCACGCTAGGGATGGCGTTAGATGGGTGATGAGCTGTGCTCGGTTTCCACCAGACATAGCGCTTTGCATTCAGGTCAAAGAGTGAAATTTTAGTCTGATCAAACCACGGAATCTTTTGCCTCATGCTCTCACAGCCTTCCACGTGCCTTTTCCAAACTACAGGCGTGCTGCCATGTGCCTTATTCTCAGGAGTGGCTTCCATCTGGCCACTCTCCCACAAAGCCTAGATTTGTGAAGTGCTGCAGAGACTGTTGGCCTTCCGGCAAATTCTTCCATCTCAGCCAAGGAACTCTGTAGTTCCGTCAGAATGGTCATTGGGTTATTGGCCACCTACCTAACCAAGGTCCTTCTGCCCAGTTGCTCAGTTTCATCAGATGGCCAGCTCTAGGAAGAGTCAGGGTAGTTCCATATTCTTTCCATTTCCTAATGATGGAACTCACTGTGCTCTTGTGGACTTTCAGTACTCTCAGAATTGTTTTATACCTCTCCTCAGATCTATGTCTTCTCACAGTTCTCTTTCAGAGTTCTATTTCAATTCTATCTCAGAGTTCCTTGGACTTCATGGTGGAGTTTCTGCTTTGATATGCCCTGTCAACTGTGGGAGCTCATGTGGAAAGGTACGTTTCTTCCTAAATCGTGTCCAATCAATTGAATTGGCCACAGGTGGATTCCAATCAAGTTGTAGAGACATCTAATGGATGATCAAAGGAAGTTGGATACACCTGAACTCAATTTGGAGTGTCATAGCAAAGGGGTTAAATACTTATTGATGCAAGACATTTAAGATTTTAATTAATTGATGAATTTGTAAAAATTTCTATTAAAAAAAAAAAAACCACTGTCATTATGGGGTGTTCTGTGTGCATCAGTGACAAAAAAAAAAATCTCAATTCAACCCGTTTTAAATTCAGGCTGTAACACTAACAAAATGTGAAAAAGTCAAGGGGTGTGAATACCTTCTGAAGACACTGTATAACCAACCGCTCACCCTGGCGCTTTTTTTCTGGCAGCGACACTGCATCAGTGAGTGCACGGTCTTTGGAACGGAAGTTAAGGCAGTTGTCTCATCTGCTGGTAGACACTGAAGATCCCAGGGTGTTTATCACAAGAGTCGGTCTTGTGTCCTGGTACCCTGGTCAAAACCCAAATTCCTGCCCTGACTTCTGCTGTAAGAGGCAAAGGTGCATCACAAAGTGTTCCTTGCCAAGAGACTGTTTGTTCATTCCCTTGATGTTTGTCCCATTGTCAGTCAGTCTGTTCCACCTCACTCTTCCACAAGCCTTGTTATTGTAAAGGGAAAATAAAAAAAGAAAGAAGCAACTGCAGGTGTCTGTCACTATTTACCTCCGCTACTGAAGGTGGATGGAGGTTATGTTTTCACCCCTGTATATTTGTCTGTGAGCAGATGTCAAAACGTAAAGGATGGATTCAGACAAAACTTGGTGGGCAGGTTGGGTGTGTGATGAGGACAAATTGATTCAATTTTGGTGAAGATCCGAATCCAGATCCTGATAAGTTGTGTCAGTGACGATAACAAGCCGATTCGATTTTGGTTCAGGTGCGGATGCAGATCCGGCCTATCGGGGGAATACAAAACGTAAACTGCTCAGCCTGGCGGAGGTATGAGCCGGTTTATTTGCAGTGATGCTTCAACTTAACCTATATTAATCCAAAGCCGTGTTAACAAGAAATGTCCTTGAAAGATTGCAGTTGCGGACGATGAAAAGTCAATTTTCAGAGATGCATATCGAGCTGTGACCATCATAATGTTTTACATCTTTGAAAGAGACTTGCACAACAAGCTTCTGAACACCGATCAAGGGTTTAAAAGACAAACAAGGAAGTGAAAAACCTGCACGTCATACAGGTGACTCCTTTCACATTTAATACACTGCTGGATTCATCTGCATCAGCTACGTTGCTGTCAAATTACTTCAGCAATGATTTTCACAAAGCAATGACAGTACAGGCCAGAGTTCTGGGCCTCTTCCTGGCTGGTTATGTGGCATTATAACTTGCCTGATCAGTTAGGACTTCAGGGGGGATGGGTTTGTGGAAGAGTTCAGAGCTCACAGCAGCAGCCTGCAGGTAATGGTGTCGAGCTGCCGCATACTGGCTTGTGGCTGTGGAAGGCGGGACAGAATCAAAAGGTATCTTTAAGGAACAAGGTGGCACATGTTGCACATTAATTGTGCATTGTAAGAGCCAAAATCAGAATACAAGAGAAAAGTCTAATCCAAAAAATATAAACCTGATGATTAATCGTTTGCTACAGCCACAGACCATTGGTAAGGTGGAGCCCACTCCTCCCAACCCCGCTACTCCCGACCACAACTTTCCCTCCACCCCTTTCTTACCAAACATCACAAACCACATGAACAATCTCCTGTAAGAAACTTCTGTTTTAAAAAAAAAAATGATATTATTAATTGAAATACGAGCACGAAGTCGATGACACGCCATCGCAAATCCCTACACTTGGTATTTAACCTTTTGACCCCAACCTAAGGGGTGAGGCTGACCCAGTTTGATGAATTTCGGCACAACCGTTTAGGAGGAGACAGTGCGACAGAGGGACAGACGGATGAATCAGATTGCAATATCCATTCCGTGTTTTTCAAACAGCGTGGGGATAATGACCCCTCTGCATTCATGGTGTACAGGTTTATATCAAACAATCAGGATTTGATGTGAGCGCATCCTTCTTGATGACGTACAACCAAGTCAACAATATCCTTGACATGAAACACAGCAATATATGACCGTTAAAAAAATGACCGTTTTTACAGCCATTTTTCCCTGCTGTGCAGGGGTTTGGCTTTTTCTTGAGGCAATGTTTTTTTTATGGCCGGATGCCCTTCCTGACGCCAACCCTGGTCGCCTCTTACGACACACAGGGATATGGTACACCTATTCTAACCGGGGCATACACCGGGACCAGTACACTGGCACTCATTTCGCCAACCTCGGAAAGATGACAGGCTGAGTCAACCCCCTGGTGTTAATTCAGCAGCCAACGGGGCTTGAACTCAGGACCCTGGGATCCCAAGCCACCATCCTAACCACTAAGCCAACACCAGGCTTAGCAATATATGACCGTTAAAATTTTTTTAAAAATAGATGTCTCAAAATAATGAACCCACTACGTAGGTTTACCACATACTCGTGGGATGGTAAAGCCCTTAGCCTCCATAAGTGAAACGCACCAAAGTAAAAGTCAGCTTGCGTGATGAGCCATGATGGGTTGTTGGGATCAACATGCAGAGCATGTCTCAGCAACTCCTTAATCGTCATGGAAACAGCATCCACATCCACTGCCTGCAAGCTACAACAGAAAGGTAAGTTTGCGTGATCAGTTTGGACTTCAGGGACGACGATTGGAAAACAAACAAACACCACAAAACGACCGGGTCATAACCAGCTATAAGAAGAGGTTACACACACGATGTCCTTAAAAATTGCACAAAACACACAAATGCAAGCAGCATCTAGCTTCAAATATAGTTGCTTTAATAAAACGAGAAAGTTTGTTTTAAATCCAAGCTTTTCTTCAGGAGGTTATTAATGGAGATGAAAAAAAACAGGGGCTCGTTATGTACCAGTAGGATGTCATGATTACAAGTTTTGAAACATGTGGCTGTTTCATGTTGTGCAACACAGGTATTAGGATGATAATGACATAAGCAGGATGGCAAGCGTTTGTTTAATTGGGTGTTGGTCCAGTTTTGACATTAAGCACCGCTCGACTCCGTCACCACCACCAGCTCCAGTCAATCATTTCATCCAAACCCTTCAAATAGGTAGATCCCCCAGGTCCACAACGATTCTGCTTATGCTCACACACAGCTTCCTTTCCTTTCATATGGAGCACATGAATGCTCGCTGCGTAATTTGCTGGGGGCATGGCCGTGCCACTGATACAGTGCCCCCTTTCTGTTAGAGCAGAAATTTTGAATTTGGCCATGGTTCTGGCAGCTAAACTCCTCGTTATGAAGGACATGGTGGGATGTTTAATGTCCACCAACTAATGCAGGCAGACGGGACACCCAGTTTAACGTCTATCTGAGGGATGTCGCACACATTGATGAATCGTCTTGCGTCTGAAGCACCAGGATGACAGTTTATAGCTGGGTCGAGATTCGAACCCAAGTTAGACAGCTCAGAGGCAAGTGTGCATACATCTGGGCTATCCTGCCAGGCTTCATCTCGCTGATGTCATGTCATTCGAGAAATTTCATATTTGACTGGTTTATGTCAACAGTGCGGTTTTTCCTGTATATTAGAGCAGAAAATTAGGATATTGGCACACAATGGCCTGCTATTTTCAAAAAGCTTTTTATTTTTTTGCACGAGTCTCAACTTCGTATACCAAAAAAAAAAAAAAAATACCACTCTGGGATCTTCCACATCCACCACAGATTGCAAGCAGATTTGACACCCCAGCTTAACATCCAAAGGACTGTGAACTACCGTGTGCATTGATGTAATGCCCAGCCTGTGAAGCACCACAATGACAGTTTACAGTATGGTCGGTAATGGAAACCAGATACAACAGCTCAAAGGCAATTCTGCTTCCTCTATCAGCCCAATATCATCCTTACTATAATTCACAGACCAGTGTGTGTGTGTGTGTGTGTGTGTGTGTGTGTGTGTGTGTGTGTGTGTGTGTGTGTGTGTGTGTGTGTGTGTGTGTGTGTGTGTGTGTCACACTACTCCTCCTACAGGTCTGGGCAGATTACATCCAGACTTGCTATATCGGATCAGCATGATCCAAATTAATGCATTGGGGTGTTTTTGTCTTTGCCGGTGGTCTTGGGTGGAGGGGGGAGGACGCAAATTAGAAATGTGAATGTGTATCGTGTAGTGCCGATCCAGGTGGGGGAGGCTATTACGAGTATCCACCCTTTACAGTACACTTGTACAGTATTCCTGACCCCATGTTTTCCAGTGCAACGACATGTTTTGAATGACGCAACAAGAGATATTTTGGAGAAGCATTTTAAATTACATGTTTGAATAAAAGATAGCAACATAACCCCCTTGGTCGCTCATGTATGGAGCTGATGCTTCTAGTATTGATAATACAGGATTGTGTGGATGTTGGAGAAAGGAAGAATGATACAGAGGAGGAAGGAAAAAAAATGAGGAAGTTGTTATAAGCATCGGGTGAATAAGTATGGAATTGGAAAATCAACCTAATTGCAACAGGGGAAGATTGAAGGAAGAATATTTACTGAGCCAGATTGGATGGATGATCCTCCTCATGCACATAAGGCTGCCGAGGCAGTTTCATTGGCTGGAGGGCACAATCCTGGGCTGCTACTCCGACACAGGATACTCGACTGGCTCACTCAAAGCAACGTCATTTGGCTGATCTTGGAAGGATGACAGGCTGTGTTGACCTGCCTGGTTTTAGTTTGGCTCGGCTAGCGCTCAAACTCAGGATCTGAAAATTCTAAGCCGACCACCGTCAGCGTTAAGCCACCAACAAGCACTCACTGGAGCAGATTGCTGGTTAGTATATGCAGCGGTAGAGAGATGAGCAAAATCCACAAAACATAGATCACAAATTAATGATAAACAAGCTATAAGGACTATCGGTCTTGCCTTCACACTTTGAATCATGGAAATTGAAGAGAAGTGTTATCGGTTTCCTGGGCCACAATGCTGCCTCAGAGTGCTACGTAATGTATAATGTACACATGACACCTTGACCAACTCGTCAGCTTTTAAGGTACAAATAAGAAAGTGCACATCTTGTAAAATAGATCACAAGTTAATGATCACAACTCACTTTGGTAAAGAAGATGGCCACGAGGGGATGAATTCTGCGCTTACGTCATTTACAATCTCATCCTGAAGAATTGAGAAAATAAAATCAACATAATATCACAAAGTTATGCAGAGAGTTAATAGCATTCAGATTCACAAACCAAATGTATGTAATTATGGTATCTAAAGGGATCTGATTAAAAAAAAAAAAACATTTAATTTAGTTCTGTTTCGGGCAGAGGCGAGTGAGCACGGCTATCTGGGAGATAACGGTTACATTTTGGAAGTGGTGAACACAAATAAATCCAGTGGACACAAAGTTATTTCTGCATCATCACAGAAGGAAGGGTCGGAAGGAGTGTGGGATGAGGGTTTTAATGTCATGGTCATCATGGAAGAATCGAAGGGAAAAATGATAAACATCACCAAGGTAGGTCTATTTCTTCAGCTTTCTTTTCCCTACATATTTTATTGTAATTTCGTATGCAGCCTGTAGCTGCTGGTGGCTTCATTGCTGAGAGCGCAACTGTGCCACGAAACAATAACGCATTTCCAGCAAGCTGGTACTCATTTTGCCGACCTCGGAAGGATGACATGCTGAGTCAACCTACCTGGTAGTATTTAACAGCCAAACAGGGGCTCAAACTCAAGACCCTAAGATCTGAAGCCAGCCACCGGAACTGTGAAACCAGCACCAGGTTTTTCCCAGAGATGAACCTGTCACATCAAATTATCGTGACACACCTCTTCTTAATTTTCAGTGGAAGCCTTCTTTTAAAAAATTCCGTCAGTTTCACATTTCACTGCGATTGCTCGCCCATGCCCTTATAAAACTTATTTTTTTCAATTTCCAAAAAACATTTATTTCCATAGTTGCCAATATAAGTACATGAAAACAAAAATGTATGAAAGTAATATTTACAGAACTTGGTGAACTCAGAAGAATACAATCAAAACAAGTGAAAAGACATAAAATGTCATATTCCCCCGTTGTTTTAGTAATTTTGGTGTGTGGAGTTAAAGGGCTTGCCTATATTTATGTACAACTAAAATGGCTGTCAGTCTAGCAGTCAGCTATCTTTGATCAGATCACAAAATAAAGCAAGATGCACATGTATGCTATCATGTGCTGTGCTTCTGCCCAGTTTGAACAAAATTTGACCAAGCATGTCAGAAATGGTTGGGGACACATTTAAGTAGCAAAATGATCGTCAGTCGGCCATAATGGATCTGATCTCGAAAAAAAAACCCATGACGTACATATGTATGCCATCATTCAGTATATGTGTGCCAAGTTTGAACAACATTGGTAAATGCTTGTCTGAAAAATGGTCGAGGACGTGTTCAACATCGGGGTTTTTACAACTAAAATGTCTGCCAGTCTGCCATCTTTGATCGCATCGCGAAACAAAAAGATGTGCATATGTATACCATCATGTGTTGTCTTTCTGCCAAGTACAAATAAAATCGGTCCATACATGTCCGAGATATGGTTGCGGACACACGCACGCACGGACACGAAAATCGAGACCAAATCCATAAAAAAAAGTTCGTTTCAGACCAAGTCCAACGGGGACGAATAACACATACAGAAGCAAATATGGAGGGACATTCAGAAGCCAAAACTCGTATTGATATGCCTATGGACAACCAATATAAATGACAAATGATAAATTCGAGCAAAACTACCGAATAGCAAAGAATTAAGGAAAAATGGTTAATCATACTGTGAATAACAATAAGAATAAATACGTTTAAAAAAAAACAACATAATAATAATAACAATAAGGTGAAGACTTGCAAGAGTGAATAACAAATCAATGCGCAAGAAAGGAAACTTTCAATAATACGAGTTTCAAGAATACACGATGAAATTTCGTTGATAAGAACACATAAAATCGACCCACAGACGACTGTGCCTTTACTGCTCCATCAATACCATTCCAAAGACGTGGCCTATAATAACATAGTGTATTTATAGAATATGATATGTGAGTAAAAGGTCGAAATAAGTTATCTTGTGATCTCATGAAATGAGTGGGGATATCATGGACTGCTGTAAAGTAAGATGAAAAGACTTGTGTGGTGGGTGTGGATGAGAGTCTCGTGGATGAGAAAGGGTACAGATCCTTATAGCACTCTTTTGAATAACTGATAGCGAGTGAAGCTGATTGTAACTAGATCACGCCCAGACAATGGTCCAATAGTTGAGGTAAGGGAGAATTAAGGTGTTATACCAGGGAGAATGAAATGCAAGGAGGAAGGAAGGTGCGAACTTTAGACAGTACGCCCATGTTTAGAGAAATCATCTTTGCAGTCGATGAAATACGATTCGTCCAGCTTAGTTTGTCATCCAAGGTAACACCTAAAAATTTTGTCGAATGAACAAAAGTAATGGGTTCATTGTCAATATGGATAGAAGAAATGGTGTCAGACAGAGGTTTGGTGGATTTGCTAAAGAACATGCCCTTGGTTTTACTGGGATTTATGGAGAGTTTTTTTGATTTAAGCCAGGATAAAACATGAATGAGCTTACTATTAAGAGTATTGATAAAAGAGTCGTAACTAGAATAGTAATAGATGATAGTTGTAACATCAGCAAAGAGAAAAAAGAAAACAAAGAAGAATTATGTAGATCATTAACATATTGTTGTGCCCACCCAGTTAAGGTAATTATTCCGATCCAGTTATCGTGGACGGTGGTTAGGCCTAAGTCACATTTGCTCTACGGCGAGGATACGGCGGCCGTACGCCCTCTGAATTGACAGAAACGTGTGGTGGCCGCAGAGTTTCTGTGGTGGCCTCAGGGTGGCCCTACGCCGTTTGGCTATCTTTTACAGGCCGTAGGGGTCGCCGTGGAATTATAACGTGGAGTTATAACTATTTTCATTTCTACGTTCGCCGTAGCAATTCGACAAGCCGAAAAAAAAAAACTGGTAAAAAAAAAAATGAACCCACTCGTTACCGTCCGTCTGGCCGCATGTTCGCCTTAGGGCCCCCTGCGGTCGCCTTGAGGCTACCTTGCGTCTGCCTTGAAAATCATATGGCCGCCGCAGGGCCCCCTTAAAGTCACCGTGCGACATCAAATTAAAGACCGTACGGCAACCCCACGTTTTCGGTCTCCACAATCTCTAAATACGCCGTGCGGCTCCCCAAAAAAGAAAAACATATGTGACTGCTACATTGTGTGACCGTGGAAATACTGCGGCCGCCGTATAATTGCTAGTGGCCGTAGATTTTGGAGACCCCACGGCTGCCGTGGCAAATGTGACTTAGGCCTTAACACTGACCTGGACAGATAGCCGAACGGTTCTATGTTGGAGGCGAACACATGATCCTTGAAGATTACAGAGCACGCGTGATGGAGGGCGGGCAAGGGCATGTATCAGAGGCGTTCACCAAGACGGAAGCACAAGGGTTTATCTCGAACCCACATCGAATAGACAGACACAAGCAAATTTAATAAATAAAGGTTTAATGAACATAAATCAAATATTTATAATGGGAATAATTCAACACGTGATAATAAAAACGTGAGGTAAGCTGAAGCTAGTTTTGAGACGTCTCCACATACACTCAAATACAGACAAGGGGAAAGATAAAATAAAAGAAAATTCTCCCTTTATTCTGGCACTTAGCTGTGAATCCAGGAATGATCTTTTAGGAGTCTGGCAATCGAACCGCATCGTCCTGCATGGGAAACCGCACCAAAAATGGTGCCAAGCCGCTCTCTGCACGGGAAATGTACGTGAGGTAATTGGTGCGGTGGTATTCAACACCAGGGCTCAGCAACTGCTGTACAGCTTCTTGTCACGATCGAACTTGCCACACCGTTCCTCTCTTGACACCGGGTCAGCTCACAACCATGGGTCGCCTTCTTCCTCGAACATACACTGGGATAACGCCTAGTTATCCTGAGAGATGCACTCTTTTTCTTCGTTCTCTCTCCTAAACGTACAACTTCGCGACTCAGCTGATCAGACGACGACCAGCATCCTATTCCAAGACGCAGGCAAATTCACACAGCACAAACACAAAAATCACGCAGCCTTCTTCGTCGTGTCGAGGAGAAGCCAGCCAGCCAGCCATCCAGTGAGACCCTCTTTCTCAATCGCGTTCCTCACACCAACTATTTGCTCTGTCTCTCTTGCCCCTTCTGCTCAGAAACATACAAACTTCACGACCCAAACAGACAACGGCCAACATCCTGTTCCAGCATGCGAGCAAATTCACACAGAACGAACAACGAGAATCGCACTGCTATATCAACGTGCCGAGAGGAGAGCAAAAACGAGACACTCTGTCTCAACCGCATTCCTCACACCAACCATCTCATCTCCGATTGTGCCCTTTTGTCTCTCTTGCACCTTCTCACGTCCCCCGACCAATCCCAAGCCTCGGGCGTGGCCTGCGGGTTGTTGTTGTTGTTAAAGCATCGTTCTTTTTTATAGCTGGCTTTGTAAATGCTTAAACGTAGGAAAAGGTCACAGGGGAAAATTAGCCTTAAACCCTAACCAGTTAACACAGCACCCCCCCCCCCCACCATGTGGTGACACGTAACAACTTAAATTGACTTTTCCCGACTTGAATTACATCGAGATATCTCCTGCTCGTCCACGGACCATGCTACACTATACAATCCTACCTTTACTACGAAGTTCCTCCATCTTCCCCACAAATATAACTATATTATAGGAAAAGAAGAGGCCCAAGTATCGATCGTTGGGGAACTCCATGGCTTATCGCAGAACATGAAGAATTAGAGCTTTTAACGATTGTAAATTGTTGCCTCGTAGTAAGATAGTCTTTAATATTATAGACTTTATTAGTATAGATGGCTACACACGGCAAAGGTACCCATGCTTTCAATCTGAACATATTAATTGGACTACATTTCAGGCCCCCATGCCACTTGAGTTTGGCCCCGCGGTGCCGTATGGTGCCTCAGGAGGTGCCTCACCCACTGAAAATGTTGTGCAATTTCATTTTTGGACTACATCGCTTTGTTTAACATCTTTTTTTGTGATCTACTTTCATTATCCACCCGTCACTTCGACATCGATACACATAAAAAATAGCGTCTGTCGACCTCGTGTTCGGCGTTCCTCCCTGTTGGATCGAGCTCTAAAAAGTGTAGCCTGACATTTTGTGTTCACTGTGGCCTAACATATTTCGCTAATTTCCCACTTGAATTCCTTTGTCAAAGAACTCTGTTTAAAGGTAAATATTTGTGTTTGTCGTTTTTATGTAGTTTGTGTGTACATTTGCGTGTGTGTGTGTGTGTGTGTGTGTGTGTGTGTGTGTGTGTGTGTGTGTGTGTGTGTGTGTGTGTGTATATAAATATATATATATATATATATATATATATATATATATATATATATATATATATATATATATATATATATATATATACATACATACATACAGGGTGTCTATAAAGTATCAATTTCAGTGAAAAGGGATTAGCTGGGTAAAATTCAAACATAATGCAGTAGAAGGCATACATTTAATGAATACTTAATCATACGATTCTACATGGGCATCATCAGTATCTCTACAGAGCTCAAATCTGTCAGCAACATTGCGGAACATATTTTGGAGCATTTCAGGGTTTATTTTGAAAATCATTAATTCACTAAAATAGATACTTACTTTATAAACACCCTGTATATTACCACAACGGAACTTGGAACAGGCCCCAGTGTGTGTGTGTGTAGTTGGTTGTTATCTCCATATGCGGGTTTCAGAAGGTGGAACGGAATCTTCCCCGTCTCGAAATATCCACCTCTGTTTCAGTCAGGGGGATCATGATTCATGGACCAATTTGTGAAGTTCTCCTGTTCTTAAAATTTTGTTCTGACGGCTCTTTTGAGGATTGTCACCGAGCCCCGGATAGCTTCTAACTGCAGTTTGTTTGTATTAACATTCCCAGGGATGGTTTTTAAGATATTTGTCAGGTTACTCTTCATCATTCCCATTGCTCCAATGATCAATGATCACTGGCACAATGTTGGCATTCTTCAGACTCCAGGATCTTTTCACTTCATTTCTGAGATCCTGGTATTTAGTGATTTTCTTGATTTCTGCATTGTTTCGGTCAAAATCGCTGTGAACTGACACCTCAATTACATCAATTAGGCGTGTGTGTGTGTGTGTGTGTGTGTGTGTGTGTGTGTGTGTGTGTGTGTGTGTGTGTGTGTGTGTGTGTGTGTGTGTGTGTGTGTGTGTGTGTGTGTGTGTGTGTGTGTGTGTGTGTGTGTGTGTGTGTGTGTATGTCGTTGGTTGTCATTTCCATATGCGGGTTTCTGAAAGTGAAACAGAGCCCTCCTAGGTCTCAAGATATATACCTCTGTGTGTGTATATGCATGTGCATATGATTGCATATTAGTTCCTGTTGATTGATATATGATTGCATACAAGTTCCACACATGGGTGGGTTTCAGGGGATGGAACGGAGACCTACCAGTGTGTGTGTGTGTGTGTGTGTGTGTGTGTGTGTGTGTGTGTGTGTGTGTGTGTGTGTGTGTGTGTGTGTGTGTGTGTGTGTGTGTGTGTGTGTGTGTGTGTGTGTGTGTGTGTGTTCATTAAGCATAACATATCACTCTCTTTGCAAACCCCACCTTCTCTGTCTCTCGATCTCTCAGTCTTCTGTCTTGTCTCTCTATCTCTCAGTCTTGTCTCTCTATCTCTCGGTCTTCTGTCTCCCTCCCAACCTTCTCGCACCCCTCCCTCCTGCAGTACATAGTGATGTGTGGTGAGGTGGTGCTATCTCCCCCCCTTCTTTGTCTCTCCTTGTTCCTACCTCCTTCCACCACCACCACCACCACCAATGTCTGTCTCTCTCTCTCTCTCTCTCTCTCTCTCTCTCTCTCTCTCTCTCTCTCTCTCTCTCTCTCTCTCTCTCTCTCTCTCTCTCTCTCTCTCTCTCTCTCTCTCTCTCTCTCTCTCTCTCTCGATGAAATGGACAGGAGAAGCTCCAGGGACATGCTGTAACAGTGGCAAGGTTCGACTACCCCAAATGAATGCTCCTCCTGAACCGCTTCGTACATTGATGACATGTAACACTCCAAATGCAAGTCATTTCCAAAGCAACATCAGAAGATATAACTCGTGCTTCAACATGACATCCTTCAGCACCACAAAAGAGATCAGAGAATCCAGCTACATGCCCACATTTAAAGTGCAGGGACAGGTTTATCATCAGATTGGCAGTCCACAGCCACAAACAAATGAAGAGCCAAACTTCCTGCAGATCTACTTCATTGGTGACAATAAAAAGCAGGCTGAACAGTGCTGCAACAATGTCATTCAAATCAAGCTGGAGGTGCTGGTGCAGTTGCAAGATATATGCTCCATAAGGAAAACAACTATGTTCAGTCTCAAGTGTGCCATGGAGAAGATGACGCCAGTGTGCAAAGTTGTCATTCATTTGGACAAAACTACGGCTGGGGAGCATGAGTGGTGCTTCAATGCACCATCCACATCAGAAGTGGCTGTCATCCGAGTTAGTGAACCACATGGCGATAAAGACATTGTGCTGCAACTCAGAAACAACTCCCGACAGAGAATTGTTGAGATACACCCATCATATGATGCACTTCACTGTCCACTAATTTTCTGGCAGGGTGATTATGGATACGATATTAAACTGCAACAAACAAACCCATCAACAGGACTGCCAAGTGAAAAGAACATTTCTGCCGTGGACTTTTATACCTACAGGATGATGCTGAGAGCTGGTCATTAAAATTACATATTGCATTGCAAAGAACTCTTCCAGCAATTTGTTGTGGACATGGATGCCAAAGTGTAAGCAGAAAGGCTGAGATCCATTGTAAAGAACCAAAAGAAACTCTGAGTCAAAAACTATGTTCACCTCAGGGATGCCATGAACAATGAAGGAAATGCTACCAATGTTGGCCAATTGGTCTTCTTCAGTTTCACAGGTGGTCCCCGCTCCATGCATGAGCGCACTCAGGATGCCATGACATATGTGCAAAACTATGGCCGTCCTGATCTCTTAATCACCTTTACCTGCAATCGAGCTTGGGAGGAAGTGGCTAATGAACTGACGCCAGGCCAAAAACCACAGCATCGCCATGATTTGCTGGCAAGAGTATTCCGACAAAAAAATGAAGGCATTGATGAAAGTCATCACCAAGGGAAAGATTTTTGGAACCATTAAGTGCTACATGTACAAAATTGAATGGCAAAAGTGTGGCCTGCCACATGCCCACATTCTGATTTGGCTTCAAGATGAACTTCATGGGCACAGAGTGGATGACTTCATCAGTGCTGAACTTCCAGACCCAGAAATTGATCCACTTCTGTTCAGCATTGTCAAAACACAGATGGTGCGTGGTCCCTGTGGAAGCATCAATCCAAACTCACCATGAATGAAAGGTAACAAATGCACAGAAAGGATCCCACGATATCTTCTTAACCTCATCATGCACAGTCCTCCGATACATACAGTAGAGACACCCACTGTTTCATCGGAGAAAACCAGAAGATGGTGGATTCGCAACAACCAGAGTTTGTGGTTGTGACGAAGTTGACAACAGGTAGATTGTTCTCTACTGTCCACTCCTCACATGGCTATTCAAGGCACACGTCAATGTTGAGTACTGCCACTCTGTGAAATCCATCAAATGTGTGTGCAAGTATGTCAACAAAGGATCTGACATGGCTGTGTTTGGCCTGACAATGGATGGGACTGTGCATGATGAGGTTTGGCAATATGAAATGGGAAGATACATCAGCAGCAATGAAGCCTTCTGGAGGATCCTGAACTTCCCAATTCATGAGCGACATCCCACTGTGGTTCATCTCACTGTGCACCTTGAGAATGGCCAGAGAGTGTATTTCACCGAAAAGAATGTACATGAGCACGCCCAAGTCCCACAATACACAACGCTCACTGCTTTCTTCAATCTCTGGCAGGATGATGAATTTGCTGAGACAATGCAGTATCAGATACCCAAGTACTACATATGGAATGTTGGCAGCAAGAAGTAGACATGCCACAAAGCAAGACAAACTGTACCAGACCAGACAGGCATCAAAGCAGGTGATGAACTTGGCTGTGTGTCCACTGTACATCCTAACAATTTTGAATGCTTTTACCTGAGACTGCTTCTGCATGAAGTCAAAGGTCCAACATCATTTTAGGTCTTGCGAACAGTGGATTTCACAATCGGTGAAACTTACAAACAGGCTTGCCAGCTCAGAGGACTCCTGGAGGATGATACACACTGGAACAGCACATTGGAGGAGGCAGCTGCAACTTGATCACCATGGATGTTGCAAAACCCATTTGCCATCATGTGGCGGACATGTGCCATGTCAAATCCTCAACAACTATGGGATGACCACAAGGAGAATCTGGCAGAGGAGATTTTGCATCACGTACAAGTGCAAAATCCTAACCTGGAAATGGACTACAGTGATGCCATCATCAATCAAGCTCTCATTATCAATGAAGACAAGATCAAGGCTTTGGGTGGTTCTGACCTCAAAACTTTTGGCCTTCCTTCCTCTAAGACACAATGACAATGAGCTCACAAATGAAATTTTTTGAGAGACCAACTACAACATGGAACAGCTTGCTGAATACATGCAGGAGAATGAGCCATGTCTGGTTCCAGACCAAAGAGAAGCCTTCAATAAGATTACGCAAGCAATTTTAAATGGGAGTGGTGGCACTTTCTTTCTGGGTGCTCCCGGTGAAACTGGCAAAAATTTTCTCATCAATCTTCTTTCGGCAAAAAATCCGGCAAAGAAACATGATTGCCCTTGGAGTGGCATCATCAGGCATTGCTGCCACACTGTTGACAGGAGGAAGAACAGCTCACTCAGTCTTCAAGTTACCCTTAAATCTGGAAAGTATGGAGGCACCAACCTGCAACATTGGCAGTGGCACTGGCAAAGCAAAGCTCCTGCAGGAGTGCTGGCTCATTGTCTGGGATGAATGTACAATGTCCCACAAAGCTGCCTTTCGAGGTTCTTGATCGCACCATGCAAGATCTTCGACATAATGACAGAAGAATGGGTAGAGTGACTGGCGATTTTCGACAGACACTGCCAGTCATTCCACATGGAACCAAAGCTGATGAACTGCAGGCCTGCCTCAAAGCCTCATACATTTGGAACAACATTCAGCGACTCAGCGTAATGGCCAATGTGCGAGTGCTTCTAACAGGTGATTCATCTGCTGTGGAGTTTGCTGCAAGCCTGCTCAAACTGGGAAATGGAGCCATGGTATCTGAGAATCAGGATGGAACTATCTCAATGAACAACATTGGGAAATCAGTTGCAACACTTCAACAACTACAAAATGCAGCATTTCTAAATGTTGCACATAACTTCCATGACCACAAGTGGCCATGCCAAAGAGCAATCTTGGCACTGAAAAATGATGCAGCCAATTCCACAAACAGAGGCCTTCTTCCACAGCCAAGGCAAAAATCACATTCCTTTCCTGCAGTAATTCTCTGCGGACTACTGTAGTAGGCCTTGTTACCAACTAAAGTATATGAGAGTACCACTCTCATATACTATAGTTCTAACTGGAGCATTTTTTGCCTGAGAGTTACCTGGCACTGTGCAAAAGTACAGGTCGGGTGACACTGTACCAGACACAAATGAAGCAGTTCACGACCCCACAGAATTTCTTATCTCTCTGGAACCACCATGTGTGCCTCCTCACAATCTGGAGCTCAATATGTGTGCACCCACCATGCTTCTCAGGAATCTGAACCCACCAACACTCTGCAGTGGAACACGTTTGGCTGTTAATAAGCTTATGCCACGTGTCTTTGAAGCCACATTCATGACTGGCCTTGCGGCAGGAAAGGATGTCTTCATTTGACGCATTCCAATCATCCCCTCTGACTTGCCATTTAAATTTGTCCGCCTCGGTTTTGCCATGAGCATCAACAAGGCACAAGGGTAATCGCTCAAAGTTGTTGGCCTCAACCTGCAAAGCCCGTGCCTTTCTCATGGCCAACTCTATGTTGGTTGTTCCAGAGTTGGCAATGGCAAAAATCCTTTTCATCTTGGGATCACATGGAAGAACAAGCAACATTGTCTATCCTGAAGCTCTACAAGAATGAAATAAAAAATAAAAAAAGTCAAACACTGATAAAATGAGAGAAAAATGTGATGTGAAATCCTCAGTGATGAAGGTGGCAGAAAGAGGAAAGAGAAGAAAGAAAGGAGGAATACAGGAGAATGATGAAAAAAAAAAGATAACAAAGAAGAAAGGAAGAAGGAGAGGGAGATAGAAAAAGGAAGATACAAGAAGAAAGGTAGGGCAGGAAGATAGAAGTGGACAAAGAAGACAAAAAAAAAAGGCATAACAAAAATCCAGAGCAGCAGAAACTCCACATCAATAAGCAAGACGAGAAGCAAACCCAGCAGCAATGACTGCGTTCTGCCCCACCATTCCTACGATCTCCCAGTCTTTGGGTTGTACTTCAGTCGGTTGTCTGTCCTATCGGCTTCAGGAGGCCACAGTTCAAGCCGATGAAACCGTTGTCGCCCGTGTGAAGCAGGGCCATGCCGTAAAATACAAAAATAGAAAACACACAGGAAACGGCTCTCTGTGTTGAGGCATGGCGCTGATGGTCATGTTTAACCCTTGATAAATCAAAGATCCCCGCAGGGTTAAATATCACGGCAAGGTAAGCTTGGGTCATATTTATTCTTTCCCAACTCTCTCCCTCTTTCTCTTTCGTCGTGCCCACTCCTCTCTCCCCCCCTCTCTGTGTTTCCGTCAGAGAGGCGATGGATAGTATTTGCTCGTCCATTACTAAATGGAGAAGCATCCGTGTGTCCGTGCGTGCGTCACACTTCATTCTAAAGCGTTCCTGCTATTGTAGAGCAATAAATAATAATGGTACCGTTCAAAAGCTAATAATCGGTTTACTTGGTTGGAAAGCCAATAATCTATTTACTTGGAACAAAAATTAGAGTCCGTTTAATCAGAAGGAAGCCTGTTTTCAAAGCTCGTGTTTTCTAGGATCGCAGAAGAAGAAGTGGGGCCTCGAGCTATAATGTAGAGATTCCAACGGTAACATTTATCATTCTACCACACCAGGAACCATTTACAAGTACACGGAGGGGCACACAATAGGAGATACAGTAATACAATAAACCCTCATCATACATGGGTTCAGCATTCACGATTTCGGCTATTCACAGCACTCCATTTTCCCGGCTGTGGTACAGTACTAATTGCGATATACTTAAGTACGTTCAGAGTTTTGGCACTGTCGGTGTGTAGACACATTCACAGGTTCAGCATTCATGATTTCGGCTATTCGCGGGTCGCAGCACTCCATTTTCCCAGCTGTGGGACCGTACTAATTGCGATATACTTAAGTACGTTCAGAGTTTTGGCACTGTCAGTGTGTAGACACATTCACAGGTTCAGCATTCACGATTTCAGCTATTCGCGGGTCGCAGCACTCCATTTTCCCAGCTGTGGTACCGTACTAATTGCGATATACTTAAGTACATTCAGAGTCTTGGCACTGTCGGTGTGGAGACACATTCACAGGTTCAGCATTCACGATTTCAGCTATTCGCGGGTCGCAGCACTCCATTTTCCCAGCTGTGGGACCGTACTAATTGCGATATACTTAAGTACATTCAGAGTCTTGGCACTGTCGGTGTGGAGACACATTCACAGGTTCAGCAATGTCGGCATGTAGACAAATTCATGACTTCGGCATTCACAGTTTCGGCATTGTCCGCGTGTAGATTTTGTTCTGTCGACTTTTTGCTGTTTTTACCTCGGCCACCAAAGGTGAAGGAGGTTATGTTTTCACCCCTCTCAGTCTGTTTGTTTGATTGTTTGTTTGTCTGTGTGCAGGATATCTCATAAAGTTGTGGACAGATCCGGATGAAATTTTGTGGACAGGTTGGGTGATTTCGCGGATGATGCAGTCATCTTTGCGGAGACTCTAGATATACTTTTGGGGGCCCTCGAGGTGCTCATTGAGGAGTCGAAGCTGCTGGGATTATGGGTTTTCTGGGTCAAAACTAAGATCTAGGCTTTCAATGACATCTTTGATGCTGCTATCCTGTCTGGACCTGTATGGGGTGAGGATGTTGAGGTCACGGAGAGATTCACTTACCTTGGCAGTGATATTGCTGTCTCTGCTGGCTGTGAGCCAGAGGTCAACAGACGTCTGGATCGGGCTTGGGGAGTCATGGATTCACTGGATCATGGAGTGTGGCGCTGTCGGTACCTGTGCAAGCAGACAAAAGTCTGAGTCTTCAGGTCCTTGGTGCTTCCAGTCTTGCTCTATGGATGTGAGACTTGGACTCTGACTAGGGATCTGAGATAGAGACTTCATTCCTTTGCTACCAGGTCTCTTCGGAGACTACTTGGCTATCGCTGGTCAGACTTTGTGTCCAACGAGCAGTTGCTGAGAGACTCAAATGAGATTTGTTACTTGCATAGTCTGCGAGCATCAGCTACGGCTGTATGGATATGTGGCTCATTTTCCTGACGCTGATCCTGCTCACCATATTCTCTCAGCGAGGGAGCCTCGTGAGTGGAGGCCAATGGGACAAACACGCGCCTCGTGGTTGCAGCAGGTTGATCAGCATCTCAAGGAGATGGGGATGGGCCAGGCATCTGCCTGGGGGATGGCCAGACGGAGGCCCCTGGCGTACCGGTGGAAAGTGGACGCAGCGACTTGCTGCTCTGGTGCATGCTCCTGACCTGACCTGACCTGACCTGACCTGTTGGGTGTGTGACAAGGACGAAATGATTAGATTTTGGTGAGATCCAGATCTGGATCTGGCTACTATAATTTTTAAAGTGATTCTTCACCATTGAGAGATCGGGCCAAAAAATGATATCGTACTGTATAGCATGATATTTCAAAAATGAATTGGGCCCGATATGTTCTCATGGATCAAGCTTTACATAGCGGAGGTATGCGCTCTACCAAGTGCCCTTCTCATTTTTTCTATGATAACGTATTCTCTTCATCATGGTACCAAAGAGGAAAGCGAATGATGGTGCAGCAAGTGAATCCAAGGCCAAAAGGGAAAGCAATGTCATGTCATTAAGCCAGAAAGTGTAATTATTGGACAAGTTTAGTCATGGTCAGAGTGCAGCATCTGTGAGTAGACTCCATGGCATAAGAGAGTTGACTGTGTGCTACATTAAAAAAGAAAGAACAAAGCACAAGGGCAAGTCTGGCAGCAAGTACCCCAACAAAAATTCTTGTCAAAATATGGTCATTTTTGTGTGTCGGGAACCTACCCGCCTTTTTTAATAAGCCCTTGGTATCGGTATTCGTGGTTTCTCCATTTGCGGTGATCTCAAGCACGTATCCCATGCGAATAGTGAGAGTTTCCTCTATTGAAGGGTGGTTTGCCTCACCAACTTCACACTCATGAATGCATAGGCAAAGTACGGCAAAATGGCAGACTTGTCTTCCGATTCATATTCCGATTAGTGTTCAAAATACAACATTCAAAAAGCCGTTCCTCGATCATAAACTGATCGGATGGACGGACATGAACTAATTGCTTAACCTCGCTTTTCACTTCACGTGTGTGGGGAAATAAACCAAAATATTATTATTATTATTATTATTATTATTATTATTCTTCTTTAATGGCCACAATTATTCCTACGTTTGTATGGGGTTGGGCGGGGGAAGCTTGGCCAAAGTTTTTCACAAAGCGGAAGGTCAGGCTTGACATTCGATGAAGGTTAGGGCAGGAGTTTGGAATTTGGCCATGGTGCTGGCGATAGCTCGCTTTCTCGTCGCGAAGGACACATTGGGATCTTTAACTTCCACCAACTAATGCCAGTAGATGGGACACCAAGTTTAACATCCCTCCGAGGGGCAGCGCACACATAGGATGAATCACCCTACTTGTGAAACACCGGGATGACAGCTTGTAGTTCAGCTGAGATTCAAACGCAGGATAGACAGCTTTGAGGTGAATGTGCGTACCTCTAGGCCATCTTGTCAGCTCAGAAAGTAAAATAAAACCAAATGAATGAAGGATTTGTGTTTCAAAAATATTAAATCACGTTCCACCTATTTGTTATGCACAGAATGATTCAGGTGTGACATAGATGGCTTGTGCTATACCCCACATCAACATTACAATACTCCATGGTGCTTGAGGTGGTGTCATCGTCTGAGACACATTGACTCATTCCATTGCAACACTGGGCATTGTGTCAGACAAAGTTCACTCTGTAATGTTGCTTCGACATGATCTGTGTTGGTAAACAAACCAATCAACCTCGGTAGTCAGGAAAATATAAATACTTATCAGAATTTAACAGCAATTATAAAATCGCAAGTGTTCCTTTCTTTCTACCTCACAAATTTTTCATAAGCTTATATTTATTTCTTCCACATGGCTGTAATTACCCCGTGCATACGAAGCGAAAAGCAGGGTTAAGCAATTGATTCACTTGTCTGTCTGTCCGTTCATCCACAAGTGTCAGTTTCTGATCCAGGAACAACACTTGATGTCAATAGAATGTTACATTTTGAACACGAATCGGAATATGAATTGGAAAGCAAACCTGTAGTTTTGCACTACTTTGGCTCTAAATTTGTCTCTATCTCAAGTACACAGAGTAGTGAGATCCCCCCCCCCCCCACTGTCTGTCTGCCATTCCAAACCCTGACAGTGTTGTGCAGTTTCATCATAAGAGATAAAAGGATGGTGAGGATCATTCTCGATAATGTCTATCTGTCTGTCTGTCTGTCTGGCAGTCACACAAAATTGAAAATCATTCCAAACAGGAAACTTGTTTTTTTAAGGACGTTATAAAGGACACCAACAACAGGCACAAATAATGAACATAACGTGCTTGATAAGGTGGTTTAATAGCCACTGCGTCAAAAGTGGTAAACGTCCTGAATTATTAATTTATGTGACCTTTACAATCTTTATTTTATTTTAAATTTAATTAAACTGTATACTTGAATGCTGTAGAATACAAATCAGCTTATTATTGCTTCAAAAAAACTGCAGTTTTGCTGTACTTAGACATGTTATATAAGGTGGTGTCTGAAACTGCATAAATGGTGCTTAACTTCAGGGAAAAAAAATTTCATACGACTTTTAAAATAATCATTTTATTTCAATTGAATTATAAACTAGAACACTGTATGGGGTAAGGTGTTCTATGAATTCTCTACTTTGTGCTGTAATTTGTGATCTAATTTATTAATCATGTTCCAGAATATTAAGTACAATACACATGGTAACAAATGCTTTCAGGACAAAAGTCATATGCACGATTTAATATATTCTGTAATTTTCTTGCCAGGCAGAATACTATGACATGGCCCTACCCTGACAGTGTTGTGCAGTTTCACCATAAGAGATAAAAGGATGGTGAGGATCATTGGTTCCTGATGCAAACAGAAGACAAACTTGTGTCACAGTTGGTCTATGTCCAAGTGGAACAATTTTAGAAACATTTTGATTGTGAAAGTCTGATGAGTACATTTTGAAGAATTATTCAGAGCTGCTCTCGATGGATCTACGACTATAATTTTCACCAAAATCTAACAGCACAAAAGCTTACCTTCAGCTTTGTTGCACAAGTCACAAACTCTTTTCTGTGAAAGGACAAATCAATAAATGCATTTTCGCACAAAGATGGCATGACAGATTCAATGAAAATGCCACAACCTGGAAAGCATGGCCATAAACAAGCAAATAACCACAAAGTGCCAATCTACCGTCACATGTACACACAACAAACGTTACTGCTTGCTGTAATTCCAATCAAATACAATTGTTAAACATGCCATTAAGGATTGCAAAGAAAAATGTGGAATATAATAAAATAATTCTCGATTATACAAGTTATTAAATAATTAACAAATAAAATAACAACGATGGCTATCAAGCAACTCGCTTTGTCAGCATGGAAGGCTGGCCAAACTGATGGCAACCTGAGATCATGAGAAGACGGAACAAATGTGTGTCCATCCTCAGGCGAGTCATAAAGAATCAATACATCTGTCAAGCCTCAAGGCCAAGCTCTCCAACAACCTCTCGCTTTTTGGAAGTCATGGTGGCACATTGTTAAATCTGTTTCTGGTGTGTGCTTCACACACACACACACACACACACACACACACACACACACACACACACACACACACACACACACACACACACACACACACACACACACACACACACACACACACACACACACCCTCAAGTTGCATCATAGCTGACTCCGATCAAGACGAAGCTGAATGTCTTAACTCTGTTTGCCGCCACAGCTCGTTTACCCAAACTATTGGTCTGTGCCCAACTTCTCCGCTCTTGCTCACTGATATTTCACTGGAGAAGGTAGAGAAAGTTTTGGCCAGACTAAACTCAGTCTCAGTGAGAGACCCATTTGGCATTAGTGGCCATTTTCTCAAATCCTGCACTGCAGCTCTTACTCATCTTTTGTTTGCTCTCTTCAGCCTGTTCTTTCCCTAAGGTTGCCTATCATCTCCTTGGAAGACAGCAAACATCCCTCGAATGTACAATATATGAGCAAAAACAAATCCTTTTGACGACAAGCCAATTCGCTCACTTAAAATTTCCAGAAGTTCTGGAATACATCTTTGCAACTGACATGGTCTTTCTTTTTCTAAAATGGCCTGATCTTTGGCCATGAATTTGGATTCCTTCCCACCCATTCAACTTTGGATTTGCTGCTACTTCTCTCTCTACAGTGGATGAGGGCATGAATCTGAAATAAAGAGGTCAGAGCTGTATCTCTGGAAAAAAATATTTGGCACTTGACACAGTCGAGCATCCTGCTCCACTTACCAAGCTTTCTGCCTGAAGAACACAAGGCCACCTTCTTTCCCATCTTGTCGATTTATACACCCACACAATAAGCAATATTGTTCTCAATGGAATCTCATCATCTCTCCCTGTAGAGACCAGTGTTCTAAGGCAGTCTTGGGCCCAGTACTAGTCCTCATTTTCATTATGACTGATCTGAGCTCTGGAGAACCCTATTGTCCTTTTCATAGATGACTCGATATTATGCCATACAATTCCACATTCCACCGACAGGCCCACAACAGTGGCTTCCCTCACTGCTCACCTGGAAATGACTAGATGCTCATCGAGAATTTTGAAGGTCTTTCAATCCAGGCAAATCTGGCATTTTTCATATCTATCTATCTCTATCTCTATCTCTATCTCTCTCTGGATTCTGGAAGGGTCATTAAAATAAATATTTCTACAATCAACCACTGGAAGTTCAGTCTCTCAGACATCTGGGCCTCTCAATCAGCGACAATCTCTCCTGAGGAGACATATGAAAGCATTGGTCATCCTCAGCCATGTCAACAAGTTCTTCTTTGGTAAAATCTGAACTTCTTGCAGCCAATAAAATCAATGTACACAGCTCAATGAATAGTGCTCTCCCCTTTGGGCTGGTGCCCTGCTTGACACCTGTTTCTCCTGAATGCTATGGAATCCAAAGCTCTCAATATCTTTGGCATCTCCTTAAGAGAAGCAAGAACACAGGGAACACGGCTGTCGCATCACAGACAAGTCGGTAGCATCTCTGTTTTGAACTAACTCTCAAGTCTTGATCTCCATGATTTTTCATCTCTCCACACTTACCCAGTTCCTACAGGTCACATGCATTTTTCGAGCAATCTCCTTGTGAAACTCCTAAAATCCAGGCCCGCTGATAAATCTGTCTCTGATTTAGCAGAGGCCCGCTGCTCGCAAATCCAGGCCTGCTGCTAACCTTCACTTCTTTATTCCTCTCTTCTCACACTTGTGTAACATCCTTCCCCGATCTGGTAAATCACAATCTTCCCTCTAAGGCTTTAAGTTGGCAGTACACCACCACCTTAGGTCATCCGCCATCCCCACCCATGATTTTTCCTTTCCTCATTAACTTTGCCCCCACCACTCTCCCCATCTCTTTACAGGTTGCGAGGTTTCCTGCCCCTTTTATCTCTCCTCCTGGTTGTTCATACTAATGGTATATCCATGTACTGTCCACTGCCCCACTGTCAACCATTGTCTTATTCTCACGGTCACCTCTCTCTTATCTCTCTTGAGCCTATAGCCATGGTCGACCAAAAAAAAAAAAAACTCCACATTTTGTAAATTATAAATGAAAACACATTATATTAATGTTCTAACATCTTTGACAATCATGCCTTATCAGTCACAGAAGACAGAGTAATGGCATAAGTTAGGGATGGTGGAGGAAGGGGGGGGGGGGCAGTCGTCTTGTAAACAAAGAATAAATTACAAAAGGATTATAAGTCTATCATGTCTGAATCAAAGCTAGAAAAGTACATAAAAGTAAAGTAAATCATGAAAGAGCACTTTACATGTGGCACAGCTGTAATATTAATCCCTTACAAGCTACGAGTGGGTAGAATGGGTTTTCTGCAACAAAGGAGCTCCACAGACCATTATCAAAAAGGGACAGTGTGTAATGATCAAACTAACTTTCAAATAATTTATATCAACCTCATCCTCGAAAGTTTGTCAGATGTAAGAACTTATTTTGTACATAATGGCAAAGAAAATGTAATGAAAGTTCTGGCAAGTACAGTACAGCAATAGAAGAGGTTAGGGAAGGTATGGCTCACTGTATAATGTAAAAGAATGAGGGAGGAAGAAACTGGTACGTGCCCAGTCATCCTGAGCGGTCTGCAACTCATGCATATGTCTATCCCCAAAGCCTGGAATGGTGAGTGTCTCACCGGGTAAGTGTTGGAGCGGAGGCATCGCGCATTTTCCCGGTCGCCCCTTTTCCGTTCCCTCCTTTCTTTGCTTGCCCAGGGAATGTAAAAACTAGCACAATCGCTTCCCACAACTCCTTGGCTGATCGGCGGCTCTCTTTGGGCCCAGTGAAGTCTCGACAAGTCCCAGCAAGCAACTGTCCCAACTGCATAGCAGAAAAAATATGGAGACAAGGCATGGGTCATTTGCAGAAAAGATCAAGGGGGTGTGGAGGAGTGGGGAGTGGGACAAAAGCTGTGTCACTAAGCTTAGATACCGTTAAATCACCAAATTAAGGCCAAAATTGCTATATTTGGAAACAAAAGGTACAGACATTCTGGAGCAGACGTCACACTGTGGGTGGAAGAATTGTGAGTGAGGGACTTCCAGAGTGGGAGATGGGAGGGGGGGGAGTGAGGGCAGAGACAGGGCAGAGATGGGACAGAGTTGGGATTGAGGGGTTTGAGGGGAGGGGGGGGAGTTGATGACATTTGGAGAAAGGGTGAGGGGAGCATAGAGTTTGGGTGTGGTGGTGTGAGGGGGGGGCAGAGAGAGAGGACAGTTAGGAGGGGGGATTGAGGACATGGGATTTTGTGGGGGGGGCATGGGGAGAGGGGGTTGTGGACATGGTGACATTTTTACATTATGCAGAATTTCCATGGGTCCCAGATAGTCCCGTTGGGTCTTTTGGGTCCATCGGGTCTTTTGTATCCTCTCATTATTTTGGGTCCTCTGGGTCTTGTGTCCTCAGGTCATTTGGATCCCCTGGATCTTTTGGGTCCTTGAGGTCTTTTGGGTCCTCTGGATCCTCAGTCTTTTTGGTATTTTAGGTCTTCGGGGTCCTTGGGGTCTTTTGTGTCATAGGTCTTCAGGGTCCCTTGGGTATTTCTGATCCATTGGGACTTTTGGGTTCTCGGGGAAGGGGGGGGTCTTTTGGGCCTTCTGGGTACTTTAGGTTAAGTATTTCAGGTTGCAATTGTGGGTGACGTCAGGTCAGCTGTCCAACCAATGGATAAAGAGCAGATTATACACACATACATAATATATATATATATATATATATATATATATATATATATATATATATATATATATATATATATATATATATATATATATATATATATATTGTTGCGGTGACGGGTACCGAGACACCTGCTTGTCACTCAGGGGGATTAATCCCCAGTTGTCCTCGGTAGAGCCGGACCTGGGACCACTGCTCACAATTAACGTTTTGGTACGTGGGTTGTTTTAAAACCACGAATGCCACCCAGTCAACCATGAGTTCCAGTGTCCGCCATCTCGTTATTCCGTTTAATGAGAGGTCACGTGGTTACCTGAGCGGGGAGCGCGCCCTCGCCAAAGCACCAATGTTATCTGATTAGATTTTAATTAGGGCGGCCGAGCGTTTTAACCGCTGGTGTGTCCAGACTATTTTTTTGGTCAAATCTGTGGTAATTACCTCCCAGTCTATCTCGGTTCAAACAATGCTAGACCAATAGAAAGAAAGGACAAACACGGACAGGTTGGTAATCGACAAATAATCTATTAATAATAAAATAAATAAATAAAAAGAACATTTTATTTGCTGAGGTAAATAAAGAATGAATTTCAAAGCAAAATCAATCAAAATGCCAGGAAAGAGACAAAGAGCAGATGCTTATCGGGGGTTGACTTACTTTCAGCTAAACACGGACAAGGGTCCCCAACAGATCATTCACGGGGAGGGGAGGGGAGGGGGAGAGTCGTCTCGCTCACCAGAAAGTCGCCCGTGAGGTGAAAACGTTCTGAAATGCGTGCGTGCGTGTCACGTCCATCGCCAGGACCAGCTTTGTCGTACAGTCTCTCGTGGGGCAGCCTTGAACGCCAGTCGACGTCTGGAGGGCACTGAGAAAGTCCGTCGCGGGTTTCGACCCTGGTGTTTGTTGGTGAACGACCCGTGCCTCACTTGTTGGCGGCTTTGTTCACACCCGCACGTGCACCACACGCTCGCTTGCCGAAGCATTGGGCAGGACAAACCATCTCGCTTTTGGTGCCGGCCAGACACCCACATGCGCGCTTCCTTCTCCTCTTTTGTGCGCCTTCACCCGCTTCTTGCTTGCTTCTCTCTCGTACCTCTTTCGTTCACGCTTTTTTTTAAATCTCAGAACTTATCTCTTTCTTCTTCAGAACGTCCCTCTTTCGCCTTTTCCTCTCAGAACGTATCTCTTTCGTCTTCAGAATGTATCTCTTTCGCTTCAGAACGTCCCTCTTTCGCCTTTTCCTCACAGAACGTCTTTTTATATCTTCGGGGCGTCTCTGCGGGTCCAACCCACCCCATGCTCACCCCGCCCCACTGGCGCACGGTTACCATGACGACCCGTGTGCTCTCAAAAAAGATGGGCGTCAGAGCTCACGGAAGATCGCTGCTGAGGAAATATAAGGGCGGGCTTCAGAGCTCGTGAAAGAAATGTGTGTAAACGTGTCTGTCGTAAAGAAAAAAAAAAACTTCCCATAAGAGAGGGGATCTATCCTTTACCCTTCTCAACGCATCACATTTAAAATCTCACTAAACATGGGGATGGGGCTCATCTGAACATGCATTTAAGGAAATAACTGTCTGAGGACCTGGATGTGTGGATGCATTCATCAGACTGGATTCTAAAATCCGTAACAATATATATATACATATATATATATATATATATATATATATATATATATATATATATATATATATATATATATATATATATATATATATATATATATATGCAAAATGTTTGTTTGTGACCCCACTCCTCTGAGCTCCCAAAGTTAATCGCCACAAAACTTTATAGGATCACATTGTTTACCATGACACACCTAAATATGGGTTTTAAACAGTCTTTTTCTCACAATTCATAAATTACAAACACACGAGCCGCCACCTGTCGCCATCTCCGCAAGGGTAGACCCACGTAGACTGTCGACAATGCTTCATAAAAATCCCATTTTCTTTTGGATGCCACCCGGATACCTATATATTTGGTGAGGTGGTGACCTCCAGTCGTCAAATATATCAAATGTGAACAAAAACTTAATTAAGACGTTACCATGATCAATTAGATCGGGGAAGAAGGAGTCACGTGACCTCTCAAAAGCGCAAATCATTCAAAAACCGAATGTAGTAAAAACACAACCTGCACCTCGATTTAAAGGTAATTTTACTGCTCATGTGACAAAATAACTTTCAAGGGTGTAAGAGGAGCATGTAGAAAAAAAAGGTTTAAATTAAAAAAAAAAAATTTAAAGGAAAAAAAAAAGGGTTTTAAGGAAAATTTAGCTAACATCACCAAATATACACCTCCCAATATCCATCCTATAGTTTAAAGAACCAAGTGAACAACATATAGTGATTTGATGTTTGATTAATTTAATCGGAAATGCCTCACCTCAAATGAGAATTTTTTTTGTTGTGTGGATTATTGGTAGAAACAAGAATTTGGTGTAAAAAAAATCAGGAGATGTTGTGGTGGGTGGAGCCGGTATCCTTAGAAACCATTAATTTCTTTTGATTTTCAAATGGTTTCGAGTCACCATCACAGAAATATTCAATCACAGATGAGATATATTTCATTTCTTACAATATTATCGATATCTCCGACTTCTTAACGATGTCTCATCTTCCGGACCATTCAAAAATAACATACCAAATGCATGGGGGTTCGGGTTTGGAATGGGGTGGGAGTGTAGTGGGTGTATGTCCAAACGTGATGGAGTTTTACAGGGGATGGGGGTGTTTCCAGAGCCGTTACATGACGACCTTTTTAGTAACATATTAAAGGACTTTCTGGACGTTTCTGCGTGAGCTTTTCATTACTTTGAATGAGATTCTGATAGAGCTTTTTTTCTATTAACCATGGCTTTGCTGAAAAATCTTACTGCAAGCTGGTTGATCGATGGAAGAAAATATACCCATCAGAGATGGGGAATCCCCCGCCATTGAAAGATTTTTTTCAAGATGGCCGCCTCAGTTGGCCATCTTGGATCCGGCCACACCCAAAATCAATAGGGTTCTTCCTTTTCAGGTGGTACATGTGTGACCCAAATTTCAAATCGATATGGCAAACAGTTTATGAGTTATCGCACTCACAGCTATAAATGTTGACGCCTGGCCAGCCGGATGGACGGACGGACGGAAGACCCGGGTGACAACAATATCCCCCTTCCGCCACGCGGCGGGGGATACAAAGTGACGCCACCTCTCTGAGAAGAGCAATAAAACAAAGAAGAGGGAGGAAGAAGAGGCTGCAACAGGAAAATAGGTCATCTATCTCCACCTATACAAGTAAATTGTTTTTTGTTTTGTTTGTGATCTTACTGCTTTGAGCTCCTGAAGTTAATTCGCGACAAAACTTTCTACGATCAGATTTTTAACCACGATGCACCTAATAGGCATTTTAAACCGTCATGAGGAGGTCATTTGGATCATTACTGCCGTGTTGCATTCCAGAGTTGATTTATTTACCAACAAGAGGTCATTTCTTTACTGCAGCTTCTCATTTACACCCTGTAAGGCCTGTAGACTCCATTGGACCCTTTACACCCCTTAGACCCTTTAATAATAACCATTTCGTTCCTGTTAAGACCTTTTCGACCCTTTCACACCGATTTAGAACCTTTTGAGACGTATCAACCTTCTTCGATCCTTTCAACACTTTTCAGACCTATAGATCTTTTGAGACCCTTTGGACAATTTCAGACCATTTGGACACTTTAGACCCCTTTTTCTCTTTCACCATTTGATCCCTTTAGACATTTAGACCCATTTAAGATCCTTAGACCCTTTAAACACATTAGACCTCTTTATGACATTTTAAGACCCTTAAGCCAGTTTAAACCCTCTCTATACCCCTTATAAAATCTAAAAAAATTCCCCTGAAAATCGTTTAGGACAATATTTTTCATGCACCATTCACATCGCATCACAAGTTGCAATGACGAATCAAAACTGATATGACTGATCTATGGATCTTTGAATAGGAAATCAGCATGAATTGCTGTGAAAATAATGAATGGAAATTGCAGAAAGCAAAGCTATGGGGAGTATGGAGAGAGGGGCAGGTTGGGGACTGAAGAAGTGATGTGGAGAGCGATAGGTGTCTGGAGGTGGTCGGTTGGCATAGAAATAACTTTGGTGATCTTCCCTCAAGTGTTAGGCCCAAAACGTGCATAAATTAGTTCCCAGTCGAGCTTTCATAATATTGTTGCGGGGCCGGGTCTCGGTGGCGAGCACGGCCGCTAGGGGGAGCAGTAGAGTCGGCACCACCGAACACCCAGAATTTAGGTCGCACCTTTCAGATAAATCTGAAAGGTCACGGGTCCCTTATCGGACCAAAGATCGCCAATAGGTCAACCACGTGGAGTAGGGTCAATTGCCAATTTTAATATACCTAAATACCCACGCAGTCTAACTACCGGGGAACCACACCCTCGGCAGACTCTGTCCGATCCAAGTCGCAGGTAACGTCTCGGATCCGGTGTAACCGAGCGGAGTTACCAGAGCTGCGCCGGACCAAATGAACAATTTACCCTCGCTATCTCTCAATACACAGCATGCTAAGCCAATGAAAGAAACACAGAAATGAGCTGATACATTCAACAAAAGGGATATTTATTTATAATAGGCAGGGAGATACAGAGCAGAGTTAACCGAATAAGCAATGCAAATAATGTATAACAAAAAGCACTTAACAATTCCACTTGCAGACGGGGCCCACGGACACACATACGCACACACAAATACCCAGACGGAGATGGACCTCGAGGTCTTTATTATTCCTTCAGCTCGGAGGGAGGTCAAGCTGAGGGACGAGAACGTGCTGGCTACTTGGCCGCGTTCGCGCAGCTCGACGTCCGCACCTTTCCGGAGCACCAGTCGCCAAAGAATGGACCAAGGCAGCCGAACCCAAAGGAGGCGAGACTACGTGATCTCCCGTGATGAGATGGTCAACCTCTTATAGTAATGTGCCAGACGAGACGCCTCGGATGCAGTCAGACGCAGACCAGACTGAAGCACGCTCGAGCAGACCAGACACAATTATTAATTGTTTTTCCTTTTGTCGTCCTTCTCGGGCGCGGTCCGCTCCCCGTCACCTGCTCTCATTGGCCGGACGGCGGGTCGCAGCTCCGCCTTCTTGCAAAGGACCGCCCGTCTTTTATCCGCTCATTGCCCATCGGGCAGAAAATGACACATACCCTTATTTGGTGCCAAGCCAGAACGAAACGCTTTGTGAGCACACGAAGAATGCGGACAATGCCGCGAGCAGGGTGTTGTTCTTCTTGTTGTTGTTGTTCATGAAAATCCTATCTATAAAATAACTGCGCAGCGCATGTACACTTAATCACCCATTGAACATAGGACAGAACCCTATCTAGAAACACATACTTACCGATATAACTGATCTGTAGGACCTGGCTGTTGTGTGCAGTAAGCTTCCAAATTCGTAACAATATCACCTTCACTCCCAAGCAGTACTTTGGAGAGCATGGATTGGAAATCTTCGCTGGTGGAATGGAACGAGGTTTCCAAGGTTACAAAACCACCTACTGCGATATCTGCACACTGAATATTTATACTGAATTGCCATTTCTACCAAAACACACTCATTTGAGATGAGATGTCGACGAACCTGTCAGTAGCAGGTACCCAGCTATATATATATATATATATATATATATATATATATATATATATATATATTTTTTTTTTATATATATATATATATATACATACACACATTACAAAGACAATAGACAAAGGATACAAGAACAGTTTTTGAAACTTGGATCCCAGCATCATGAGCTTCGTGGTCAGAAGGGAATGACAATAAAGGCAAACGCAAACAGTTCAAGGATAATAAACAAATGAGGAAACTTTGCAGAAATAAAGAAATACATGACAAACAGAAACAAGTTTGGATGAATAATTCTTGAAATGAGGACCAAGCAAGCAGACATGTAAAGATAAAATGGACATGGTCAGCAAGAGTTAACAAAAAAAAAAAAATCAAAAGCACATATTGAGCATGACAAAAGATTGTCATGATCAGCCAACTTGAACTTTAATCCAAGAAAAGAAAGGTGGGTCTGCTCAAAATTCTTCCAAGAGCCTTGATACTGTATACAAAAAAAAATTTAGCTGGGATGTGATTCTGAAGGCAAGATGTATGATGAGGTGCTTTTAAAGCCTGGATTTTTGGAGATTCCCCAAGAGAAACATATTGGTGAAGCAAGGGAGAGGCAGATGGAAGCAATAACAAAAGATACGTCAATCACGGATACGTCCATCACAAATACGTCTACCTGTAAAGCCTGGAATTGTGAGTGTCCAACCGGGTAAGTGATGGAGTGGAGACATCACACATTTTCCCCATACCCTAGATTGTGGCCATGAGAATGGATGAGAGCTGGTAGGATAGAGATAGAGATTGATATAGAGAGAAAGAGATAGAGATAGAGAGAAAGAGATAGAGATAGATATAGAGAGAAAGAGAAAGAGATAGATATAGAGAAAGAGATAGATATAGAGAGAAAGAGAAAAAAAAGAGAAAAAGAGAAAGAGAAAGAGAAAGAGAAAGATATAGAGAGAAAGAGAAAGATATAGAGAATAAGAGAAAGAGAAAGAGAAAAGAGAGAAAAAGAGAAAGAGGGAGAGAGTGAAAGAGTTACACCTTCCACCATTGAATTCCACCTTCAACGGACCAGAAATCAGCCTTTGATGTGCTCATGGGGATGGGGAGACGGTACGATCAGATGCCCGCTGAAAAGTAAGAGCTGGTTCTGGTTTTGATTGACCGTTTTGAGCGTGTTGACTCCCAGTAGACACCTTTTTTAATCATATCCAGCACTATGCACTGGTGTGCACGCACACATCTACGACTTAAACAGTAATTTTCTCAGGATTGTTTCCATTTGTTTGATGATCCAACAGGTTTCTACAAGAAAAACATGCTAGACTATATTGTAAAAACAAGTTTTAATCCTTCTTTATTGTTTTTCACATCAGATGATACAGTGACCATGGGCATCCTGCATTTGAATGGTCTTCCATCTTCAATGTTTTCTTAGATCCTCCTGGTCCGGGATTTATATTTATTTTCCCCCCACCTACCCTTGTCTTTTCCATGGAACATCCGAAAAATAATCATTAAAATATATAATTTCTAAAAATTGAAATTATATTTATATTTCGACCTACCGGCCCAACATTTTAGCTGAAGAACTGCGTAAACCAAGTTATAAAATAACTAAGGCCTAAGTTTAAAAATGATTTTTACTATTAAATGTTTGGGATGGGGGGGAGGGAGAGAGAGTTGTATGGGCTGTGAGTATCGTTATAAATGTAGACTTTCTGTTTGGTTCGGGGCCACAATAGTAGGATCAAAATATGAAATAAACAGCCTAACCTCAAAAAAATTGCAAGAAAACGTTTTATCATGTTTTTCTGTAGTACTTGGTCCAGAGAACAACATATCAAAAGTTGGCCGAAATCGGACCATCAGAAAGGGTCAAACTTTGACGTTAAAAAAGATGGCTGCCACTATTAAAAAGTGCCTCATTTCTTCTCATATCCCATCATCTTAGCTGTTTTTACCCATATAAGTGTAAAATAAACAGTTTAAAACTGTTCAAACTAGTATCTCAATGAATTCACCATTCTATATTGAACATTGCATACCCAAGTGACGTCATGAGGTAATCTATGACGTCATGACATGACTTTTTATTATTTCACAATTATGTGGCAAATTGATGATGACGAAGATTTTAGATGGTATTACTGAAGGCATGCAAGTTCATTAATTCTTCCTGATCAAGCACCTATAGTTACAGTGCTGCCATCGACAAACATCTTCAGAATATTAAGACAAAGGATTCCAATCAGCTTCAGATTTTTCCAAATTTCACTCCATCAAAATGTTGAATTATGATATAAAAAATGACAATATGTTTCGAAACTAAAGAAGATCACACGCTTAGATGAGGTGATGAAGTACGAACTTTCGCCATATCTACCCTCCTTGTTCGAAGCTAAACATCAACTACGGAAACCAGACAAACCTGCGCTTCTCGAGGCTATACGGTAACCATGCTGCGTCCGTGGATGATGCTGTCCTTCAGTCTATTCCCAAGACAGATCACTACGTCTTCGATGGAGGTTCCCTTCTACATCGCTTGAAATGGACAGAAGGAAGTACCTACAGTTCAATTGCCGATTATTATGCATCTTTTACAGTGGAACTGTATGGAAAAGCCACTGTGGTATTCGATGGATATGAGGGACCAAGCACAAAAGACAACACCCACCAGCGACAGAAGACAACTGTGAGAAATGCTGTCAACATTACAGAGACAACTAAATTTGTGGGGAAGAAGGATGATTTCCTTTCCAATGAAAAGAACAAAAAGTCACTTATTGATATGATATCAGCATGCCTGAAGCAAAAAGGCTGCCATGTTGTCCAGGCAGAGGGGGATGCAGATGTGGATATAGTGAAAGCAGCTGTCACAATGTCCACTTTCAAATCAACTACGCTTATCGGAGAAGATACAGATCTTCTAATATTGCTTCTCTATCATGGGAAAATGGGTAGTAAAGAATTTTACTTTCGGTCAGACAAAGGGAAACCAAATGTCTACAATATAAAGGTGTTGAAGCAGTTACTCGGAGATGATGTTTGTACTGATTTGTGGTTTGCCCATGCCTTTACTGGATGTGATACTACTTCTAGGATCTTTGGGGTTGGGAAAAAAAAATCAGTGTTCCAAAAACTCATCAAAGGTGATTCTGTCTTGCATTCCTGTTCAAAGATTTTCTGTGCTCCAAATATGGATCAAGATGCTGTAGAAAGTGCTGGCTGCAAGGCAATGGTGTCATTGTTGAATGGGAAAACGTCTGACTCTCTAGCATCATTGCGATACAGTTACCTCTGCAAAAAAGTGGCGACAGCAAAGACATTCGTAACGCCAGAGAGATTGCCCCCCACAACTTCAGCCACAAAACAGCACTCAAGACGAACTTATTTTCAAGTCATGGTATGGATGGGCCGGAGTGATAACATGGACATTACAAAATGGGGCTGGGACATTTAAGGGAACAAACTCACACCAGTAATGATGGACAACCCTGCTCCTGATATTCTGCTAAAAATGATTCACTGCAACTGCTCGGCTGGATGCAACACACTTAAATGTAGTTGTAAGAAGTACAGACTTCAGTGCACAGGGGCTTGTGGACCTTGCCAAGATGGCAACTGTGAAAATATGAACCATGCACCCATTTTAGATGAAAACGAGGACGAATATGCTGACATTTTTTTGCTAAAGCAGTAATGGGTGTCTCAACTGGAATGACTTCCTTGGTACCAACTACCCAGGTATTATTTCAAGGAAATTGAACACATTGGTCTCCATGGCTGTTGTTTTTGTGTGTATAAAACTGCGCTTTAGTAAAAGGTATGGTTGTGGCATCACGATCTTGGCATCATCATTGAATTTATGATGTCATCTGGTCAACAAACAGGATGAAAACTATTTTTGTGAACATGTTTTCATAAATTTGGAAGTTACCATGGAATCACATCATGACATCATTCATGATGTCATGACACAATGAATGACGCCATGATGCAACTTTGGGACACTCCCAGCAACTTCAGCTATTTTGGTACTTGTAAGGTAATAAGTTTTATCGTTAATTGTCACTTTTAAAGTGGTTGAGAACTGTTTGTTTCAAAGGTATGCATAGATATTAGGTATTTTGCTCTAATGGCGGCCATCGTTTTTGACGTCATATTTACACCCTTTCTGATGGTCCAATTTTGGCCACCTTTTGATATGTTGTTCTCTGGGCCAAACTACTGAAAAACACCATAAACGTTTTCTTGTAATGATTTTAGAGTTAGTCAGCATATTGACCCTACTACAAGAGAAATCTACTGCAAATGTATGAGAGGTGTGTGTGTGTGTGTGTGTGTGTGTGTGTGTGTGTGTGTGTGTGTGTGTGTGTGTGTGTGTGTGTGTGTGTGTGTGTGTGTGTGTGTGTGTGTGTTTATTTTTTTTTGTGGAATTCTGCTGGAGCTTTCTTATGTGGAGCGTGATACACCGAAATGATCGTCATGATCTTCTGAGTTGATTCGGCTAATTAACAACAAAGAACCCAGAAGAATTCCCATGTTTTAAAAGCATGCCATGTTAAGATCATTCCGCAGCATGGCATTCTAATTACAAAAGAAATAAGAAAAATAATGACAACACTGTAACAAAGCATATTGTTGCGAATTCGTGTCCGCCAGCGTACGATCGGCCACGTAACTCGAATCGCGGCACGTCGTCGCCCACCGGACGGACAATTCAGTTGTGACCCTCCAGGAACTATCGCCCGGAGCCAGTCACGGGTGGGGGTTTAACCTCACCACGATCGTGCCAATTGCCCACCCGCGCAGGATAGGGTTGCTCGCCAAATTCGACCTACCCAAGTACCTGCGCAAGTGGTCGACCGAGCGATCGTACCACGCCACAGGCCGACTCCGGACACGAACCGCTTAAGCGGTTCGCTCTGTATTACAGGGATAACCGAGCGGAGTTATCGTCGGCCTTGATGGTTCCGATTAATTACCGGGCGTTTTAAACCCACTATCGAATCCCTTACGTGATGCAAGATGGAGGTTCAATGAAAGGAAAAGACAAAGCGAAGCGGGAAAACAGTTCAACAAGCAGCACATTATTCACACACGCAGACAGCACAGAAGGCACGTATTTACAGCCATACAATTATGCAACAAAAGCAAATGCAGAGTTAAAACCGACTCTACGCGTACACACGGCAACACTAACACAGTTCTACTGGAAAGACGGCGCCACCACAAGCATTTGCGCAAAAAGCAAAGGAAGAAAGCCACCCTCACAGGCAAGGAGGCAGACAGGCCCGTAGACCAAATGAACGTGGATCCCGGAAGATCAGCCAGGTCCACGAGACCGGGGAGGTCTTACCCGCATCCTCGTGACGCGATAGCGGGCAAGCCGCAATGTTCATGCAGCTGCGCCCCGACTCCGTGCCCTGGCGTGGTCGGCGAGTCGTCTCCGGCGTGCTCCGCGCGAGCGGTCCCGTTGGCACCACATTTAGGGTGGGGGGGGGGGAACGGGGCCCCCCCTCAGCACTATCTCAGCACGAATGGGGGGGGGGAATCGTTGATGCTCAGGGAGAGGGGTATGGCTGGCCGGCCTGGATCTCACGACGAGTCGAGCGACCCCCACACCGTGACCTCGTCGCCGTCCGCCGTCTTCCCTGCAACTCCTCCGCAACTTCTCTCCAAGCTCGACTCCCCCTCTCTTAGTTCCACTCAGCTATGCCCCGCTCTTCTCCCAACTCACGCTTAGCTCCACCAGTTCCACACTCTCCTTGCCCCGCTCTTCTCCCAACTCACGCTTAGCTCCACCAGTTCCACACTCTCCTTGCGAGTAGCCTTGCACTCGTCTCTTTATAGGTCTCAGGAGGAGCCAATATGCAAATATGTGGATCAAAACGCGATTGGAGGCGGGGCCACGCCACCCTCTGTTCAGCCATTGGTCGGGCAAAAAGGGGCGTGAACCTCCCTGGATCCGCATAAACGGACTTCACATGCACGCGCTTGGAGGCGGGCCAAGCCGCCTCGCGTTCGCCCATTGGACGGAGGGGAAGTGGGCGTGAAGCGTTTTGGATCCGAATTTTCCCCTCAGAAAGGCCACCATTCGCGCTCGCGGCTCGGTGGGTTTGGCACCAATCGCCAAATGGGCCCTAGACAGCCCGACGTTCAGTGTTCACAGGTGGTGCGGTTGTTGGTTGTGAAGGAGAAGGGCAAAGGTGGTGGAGGGTTTTCGGTGGTGGTTTGATGGTTATGGTGTCATTTGGGAATGGCGGTGAAGCGATGTTTGCGGGATGGAGTTGTGAAGGTAAAGGTAGTGGTTGTTTGCGTTGTTGGTGGCTTAATGGTCGAAAATAATAATAGAGACAGAAAAAATGGCTAACTCAAAGCATCGCAGCCCGGATGAATCACACATATTCCCTCTATACAACGGGTGTGGGCTAACTACACATGGACTTACCGAGAAATCTCACCTGAGGACTCTTTATGGTGTAATGCGAATTTCCTCAACCGTAACAATATATTAATTATTACAAATAACATTAACAACAATAATACGAGTCGAATCATTTGGTAACAATAATAATGAGCGTACACTCTCCATCCTGGCCCAAGAACATCTGGGATTGGTGAAAGGCAAGCTAATGCTCCAACAGTACAGCAGGCAAGTAAGCTGCAATGCCGTGAAGACCAATGAAAATTTAGTCCAACGGACCAATGAGTCCACCAGTTCCACTAAATAATTGCATCGATTGGAGAAAGGAGAAACGTCCGTCCGTGTGTGTGTGTGTGTGTGTGTGTGTGTGTGTGTGTGTGTGTGTGTGTGTGTGTGTGTGTGTGTGTGTGTGTGTGTGTGTGTGTGTGTGTGTGTGTGTGTGTGTGTGTGTATATATATGTGTATATATATATATATATATATATATATATATATATATATATATATATATATATATATATATATATATATATATATATATATATATATATATAACCATGGCTACCACGAGCTAATTGCAATTAGATTGATAGGAAATGATAGGAACCCAACTCCTCTCATCCACGGATATTTCTCGTATTCCAATATTCTCGTGAGTCCGATTTGCATTGAGGAACATAATTATGGTTAACCATATCTAAATTGCCACTCGATTGTCTAAATGCTGAAAAGACTATTTGAATTACATATTTCATGCTAGCAATGGCAGGTTAAAAATGCCCGGCGAGCTGAACCGAATCAGTGTTAACATACACAGCGCAGACGCAAAAAGGCCTCAATTATCATTAATACATCATTTCAAAAGTCCCAGATTGTGGAAAGGGCTTTGGCCTCCACTGGTTGAAAAGAACGATGCGAGAGCTCCAGGAAACAAAAGAGCTGAACAGTACTCCATTAATTTGCAAAAGCGTTGTATGTACATTCGGAATACTTTACTACATAAACTATGTCCAGCAAAATACATGTAGCCACTCGCCATCGTCCTTTTAAAGCCAATTTGGGAAAGAGCATAACCTGATATTCTGCACAGAAAAAGCCACGTGGGTTGGTGAAAAGAAGGTCCTCATCATTACCATTTCAGCAGACAGAGATGCTGCTGTTGTCCTCACCATGCAGATGTCGTCGACAGTACACTTTAGGACCACAACATCACCGCCTGGACTGGCCTACATGATCTTCAGCCTTAATTCCGATCGAAAATATTCGGGGGATTCCTGAAGGGGTGCCTTTGTGGTCACCAAAGTCTACCCGTTCTTTGTTGTATCGAGGTCAGTGGTGGTAGCACATTCTGAAAGCTGTTCATGCCGATGTAAACTTCTCTGTGATCATTTGTGAACTGGCATTGTTGCCCATTTGTAGGTGCATTTCAGACAGCCGTGTTGTTACTGCATAACAACACAACTTTGGCTTCCACTGTATCCATCATGTTTAGTGATGGAGTGTACAGACCAATCAATAATGTGCTGGTCCTCATCAACCACAATAGGAATATGTTTGAATAAACAATAAAGCCTCAAATCCTTTGTTTGCTAAATTTTTTGATAAAGTGTGAGGTCAATAACCAATTAATCTAAATAAATGATCCAAATAATTAAATTAAAACGAGACAGGAATGTACTTGCTTTTGTATTTTGTGCAGTTTACATCCATGGCTTATAACATCATGGTGAAGATTCAACATATCCCAGATAAATCAAATAATTTTTCAATATCTCAATTTCTTTCATCGAAGTAAAACTTTAACGACTCGCTGTGCTTCATATTTTGCATGATTGCCACCAGGTGTGCTGCAAAGACTCACCTTGACATGCTTGTTGTGCAGGGCAGTCGTCGATACCTGCACAGATAGGTATTCCAGATCTTTGTAGTTCAGCAAGAAACAAACGCACTGTTCTGCAATGAGGGCTCGTGTGGGGACGTCTACAAATGGGCAAAAAGCTCAAATAAAACACAAAAATTTGGTGTGAGAAAACCATCCGATTCCCACCTGAACACATTAAGTAGTAATACAACGATACAACGGTAACTTGTCTTGCGGCTCTATGGATGCATTGCATTGTAAAAGGTTGGAAGTGAAATTCTCTGAAATTCTTTATAGTGAGTGCCGCTCAAGATAGTGCAACCGGCAGTACCGAAAGCTGACAAATATTATTTTTGTGTTTCGTAGTGTCCCAGGAGTGAGAAATTGCATGATTCCACTCTGGCATCTGAGTACATCATTGCCAATTTGCATAAACCCAATACGGCTGCCAATTTGACCTGTTTTACACTATTTTGGCCATAATTCTGCTTATATTCAACATTTTTGATTGATTCCAAGGGCTATTATGTTAGATTTTCTGTGCTTCTGCTTATCTAAGCTATTGTGTAAATTATGCATTACAGGTTGTCAAGTCAACAGACACATCTCAAGTGTCAGAAAGCTATGAAAATGGTGGCAGAATTTGAACTCCAAGGTCCTTGTGCCAAGAAATCCAAAACCGATGTTTTCAACTTGAAGTTATGCATATTTTACTGCAAGATTCTCTGCTGTAACACCAGACATATCAAAACTCCAGTCCCTGTTTACAGCATGCAGACAAAGACAAAATTATATTAAAGGGAAAAAAAATCTTGTCAGAAGAGCACAGCATTGTCGATGGCCATGTTTCTCTCAGGTATCACAGGCACTGCAAAAGCACATATGCCAGAAAGTACCAGATCAAAATAACTTTGTGAAAAGAAAAAAAATGTCAGGTGCTTGTGGTGTGGGTGCGGGGAGTGAAGTGTATAGCAGTACGAGCAGTCGCATTAATATATGTAGGATTATACCTCAAAGCCCTCTCCCAGAATTTGACTCGAAGAACCGTTTCATCTGTGGTGGAGCCCATTATCAACCCAAGAGAGCTACTTCATGCATGCTTGAATCTGCTGTGGATAAAAGTTAAAAAAAAGATTCTACCAATTTGCATCCCAAAGTTTTTAAGAGCAGCAGAGCAAAGACAGGATCATGAACTCTCAATCAGATAACTGGGACGTGAAAATGGTGATCCAGTTGCAGTTGAAGCCTGCTACTATTAAAAATAAAATAAACCAATGTCACCCTTAGGGTGACCCGTATCTTGCCAAAAGGTGACCACGTGTGACTTCTTTAAGGTCACACTGAGGTGAACAGAGCTGCTATCCACCAGGAGCGACTCCTTGAGGAATATCTGCCTACGAGAGATTCCGATGAGAATCGTTCTACAGAGTAACCATGAAAAATATGCTTTTGCCTCATAACGTCACCAAATGACGTCATAATGTCTCAAGCTTGACATATCTAGAAAGCACTCATCGAGGTGTTCAATTTGAGGTACTACACGATATGGTTCCTAAAACTTGAAAATTTGACCTCAGACGCTAACGATGAAGGTCAAGGCCAATCGCCACCAAAAACTAATCAGCTGAATGCCAGACGATATACTACATTCCCATAAAGTTTGGAGACGATTAGATTAAAATTACTCAAAAATAAGGGTTTCGTCGACTCCCCTGATTTGCGACAAAGTGACCTTGACCTTTGACCTGGACCTTCAAAATTTTATGCGCTGAAAGGGACCTCTATAGGCCTCTGATATGCGAAGTTACAAAAATTTACAATGATAACTCTGTGCTCTGCAGAGTGATTTATACGTGATTACAGACAAAAAAAAAAAAACATATGAAGGTCAAGGCCAATCGCCACCAAAAATTAATCAGCTGAGCGCCAGACCAAGAACTATATTCCCATGAAGTTTGAAGACGATCCGATCAAAATTACTAAAAAAAAAAAAAAAAAGGGTTTCGTCGACCCCTGATTTGCGACAAAGTGACCTTGACCTTTGACCTTGACCTTCAAAATTGTGTGCTGAAAGGGACCTCTATAGGCCTCTGATATGCAAAGTTACAAAAATTTCCAATGATAACTGTGCTCTGCAGAATTTTTTATACGTGATTACAGACAAAAAAAAAAAAACAAAACAAACAAAAAAAAACACAACAACAACAACAACAACAACAACAACAACAACAACAACAACAACATACAAGCTGACTAACATATCTTGCAAAAACTTCGTTTTGCCAAGATAATAAAATAAAACAAAGGAAAATGGGTCATTTGCTGATCCCTTTGACATTGAAGAGTCTCCTCCACATCTAGTGAACATTGTTACAGAAGCAGTTATGCCAAAGGCAATTGCAGATAACTTAAGTGGGGCACTACAGAAAATGTGGGGGAAAATGTGAAAACTATAGCAGATATGGCAAGGTCAGTGAAAGTGAAAGTTTAAAAAAAAAATAAGTGGTTATGAATGGAGAAGTCATGTACTATCTTCGTCTGCTGGCAGGCAGTGAATGTTCTCAAAAAGGTTCCTCTCAAGCATGTGATGTCCCTTGAAAATGCCCCAGTGCCATTCAGCTTGTTTACAGATATTGGATCCATGGTGTCATGCCAAAAGTTCCAATTCATCAAAGCTTGAAGTGGTAGCACCTGCAGACAAGATCACTGCAATAAAAACCTGTGAGGCAATTGTCATTGGTGGCCATACAGTGATACAATCATTCCACCTTCCATGTTGGTGCACAAAACCTGCTTCAAGGACATGGCTGGTAAGTATGTCGACCATGTCATGTACAATAGCAAGTCTGCTCCTGGCAACGAAGCAAAAACACTCCACATTGTGTTTGACAAATATGAGGAAAACAGCATCAACCAGAAGGGCACTCGGTAGAGCGCATACCTCCATATATTTCATTTTGAATGCTATATATCGTTTTTGGCAATATCTTTCAAAGGCGAAGAATCACTTTAAGAATTAAATAATTATCGTATCCTGATCCGGATTCGGATCGTTACCAAAATCGAATCAATTTGTCCTTGTCACACACCCAACATGTCCACCAAATTTCATACGAATCCGTCCACAACTTTTTGAGATATCCTATACACAGACAAGCAAATGAAAAATTACTCATAGAGTGACACTTGGAGAAACGGAATCGGAGCCGGTAGAGCGCCGACCTCAGCCAAGCTGAACACTTTAAATTTTGTATCCCACTGATAGGTCGGATCTGAATCCGGACCTTCACCAAAATCGTATTGGCTTGTTCTTGTCACCTAACCAACTCTTCCACCGTGTTTTGTCACAAGTCATCCACAACTTTTATAGCTATCATGCTATAGAGTATAGAGTCATTCCACCTCATATCACCAGAGGCCTCGACCGGGCGTAGTGGCGTGCGCCTGTAATCCGGCTACTCGGAGGCTTGGGTTGGAGAATCGCTTGAGGACGGGAGCTCTGCACTGGGCCGCACTATGAGAGGGTGTAGAGCAGCCCAGAATCATGGTGAAACCCAATCCTTATCCCTGTGACGTAAGAGGCGACCAGGGTTGCGTCAGGAAGGGCATCCGGCGTAAAACCTATGCAAAATCAGTATGCGGATATAAACGGATGATCCACTGTGGCGACCCCTAACGGAAGCAGCCGAAAGACGAACAACAACATCACCGGAGGCCTCCCAGTTGACCCCCTCAGATTTACTTTAAACTTTCATAAAATAGTTCCCAGGTATCAAAATGAAGCTGCGTAAAATTTTAGGTCCATAGATGCGGTCAACTCAGAGATATTGAGGGTTGAAAATGTGGTTGTGGCCCTATTTTTATGGTCGTTTGGAGGTGAGGTGAGCATCACAAATTGAGGTGAGGTTTGGAGGTGACTCACCTTTGGAGGTGAGCATCACAAATTGAACGGCTACTTTTAAACTATTAATGCTAGAGCCTTGAAATTTTCAGAGATTATTCTTCTATAACTGCTCTGTAAGAAGCAAACATAAAACGGAGTATACCTCTATTAATTTTTATGACCTGATCAGTTGAAATCCAGAAAAAAAATGTTGGTTTTGTATGAAGACAACTTTGAGACCCCATATATTTTTATTGACCAATCCCAGAAGCTTGAATTTTTTTCATGTAATAACTGTATGGTAGTAGTATTCAAATACATGTTTACTTTTCTTAATCAGTCATATATAATACAGTCATGATCCCTCAAAAATTGAAAATTTTTCATTTTTCCCCAAAATTCAGCTTATATCCCATTGATAGGCCAGATCTGAATCCGGACCTCAACCAAAATATAAATCGGATTGTTCTTGTCACCTAACCAACCCATCCACCGAGTTGTGTCATAACCCCGACATAACTTTTTCAAATATCATGCTATACTGTATTTCATTTTTGGCCCCATCTCTCAATGGTGAAAAAAATCACTTAATTTTTAGTATATGGATACTTATCAAAATGTAATCATTTCGTTTCGTCCTTGTCACATGCCCAACCTATCCACCAAATTTCGTCTGAATCCGTCCACAACTTTTTCAGATATCCTGCTCACAGACAGATAGACAAACAAATAAACAAGCAAGAAGACGTCGTGTCGAGCACAAGTTGCAAAATCCATAAAACAAATTTGACCTCAAAAATAATTGGTGCTTGAATTCAATGAACAAATATGCAACTCCTCTTCAAATTTCAAGTGAATCGGATGAAAATTGACAATTTTAGAAATTCGGCCCATGTTGGCCTTTTGGCCTATGTTGACCTCTAGAATAATTGGTGGTTTAATTTAGTGACCTGAAACATATACCCTCTTCAAATTTCAAGTCGATCAAATGAAAATTGAGGATTTTAGAAATACTGCCTTAGTTGTTGAGGTTTGGCCTATGTTGACCTTTTGGTCCATGTTGACCTCCAAAATAATTGGTTTAATTCAGTGACCTGAAATATATACCCTCTTCAAATTTGAAGTCAATCGGATGAAAATTGAGGATGTTAGAAATACCACCTTAGTTGTTGACCTTGGGACTAAGTTGACCTTTTGGTCGATGTTGACCTCAAAAATAATTGGCTGGTTGAATTCAGTGACCTGAAATATAAATCCTCTTCAAATTTCAAGTCAATCGGATGAAAATTGAGGATTTTAGGAATCTGACCAAGTTGACGATCGGATGAAAATTGAGGATTTTAGGAATCTGACTAAGTTGACGACCTTTGACCTATGTTGAGCTTTTGACATCAAAATCATTTGGCTCCTTGCTTATGATCAACTCCACCATTTGGTGAAGTTTCGTGAAGATCAGTTTATAATTGTGAACTGGAGGCGACTGACATGCAAACAGGCAGACGGGTGAAAACAACCTCCGCCCGCCCACCTTCGGTGGTGAAGGTAGTCAGATATCAATATCTAACGAGTTATTATTTCAACAGTGGAATGAGTTGATGACATGTTACTTCTTTGTTTTACTACTTCTTCCTATGTGTTCCAGACTCAGGCAAACATGTTGTACACATAAAACATAATAGCCTTTGATATCACTTTAAAATGTTGATTAGAGGCAGAATTATGGCCAAAATAAAGAAAACTCAGTCAGATTGGCAGCCAGATTGGATTTATACAAAATACTAATGTTGTACTCAGATGCCAGGGAGGCATCAGGCATTTTCTCACTCTTGGGACACTACTGAACTCAAAAAAGATACATGGCAGTTTTCGGTACCGCTGTGTTGCATGCCATGATGTTTTGGGGTCTCGGATGCAGAAGTATAAGTAAAGTGTTTCCTTTAGTTCTTTCAAATCATGTTGTTTCCAAAGAATCCTGAAAACCTAGATATTAGGCTTAAATAACTGTACCACTACTCATCACTTCACAAAATCTGTTTCTGCATTTCAATGGCCCTGGATATTCATTCTTTGCCGCACATTATGCGACGACATTCAATAATCACAATTATGAAAGGATTGTGTGCAGCCGCTCTTCCATGGTATTCCCAGGAATGCAAGGCTCAACAAACTGTACTGGTGCTTGCCTGGCATCCCAATTATTCCTGTAAAGTCCTTCATCTCACAAATGAGAAAGAGGTGCCCCAAGACCATTCCATAATGACTTTCTGTTGGATATCGATCCCATAATTTCTAAAACCATTAATCCATTTTGATAAAACATTTTCAAATGAACACAAAGTTAAACTTTTAAAAATCAGCACGTTGTTGGTGAAGCCATTGCTGGCATAGACTCTGAGATTACCCTGCTGCCAACTCTCAAGATAGGTGTACACGCGCTTAAACAGCTCCAAGGGTTTGGAAATTCGAGACTTTCGACCAGCCTCATCTTCTGTCCTCAAGATGTCCAACAAAAGCATCTCATTGAGCAACAGCTGACGCATGCGTGGCCAGAACTCCATCACAACTTCCAAGCAAGTCAAGTACAACTGCCTCGCTTGATGAAAAGCCTGTTAAAAATAAATGAATAAAAATCCAACAGCATTGTGGGATTTCACTTTACAATGTTGTTATGCAAACAAAAAAAAACCAGCAAGGAAAACATGAACAGGTGATTCTAGGTATACGTTCCTACAGGTACATGTATTATACAGCAATGCATACAATAAACTGAGCAGAAATAAATGTAAAAAAAATTCACATCATTCGTTGCCAAGGATACGTCCAGATCACACATCATTGTTGTGTGGTTGGTGGTTCTCCATTACAATATGAAAATACAACAAAGAATGCCCTATCGTTTGATAACTGTGAATATTCACAAAATCACGACACATTCTAATTCAGGAAGAAATAGGCAGAAGTGAAAGCAGCACATCCAAATGATACATGTCCCTACATACTGCTCAATGTCTGCTCAATGTCTGCCCATCAGGAAATAGACAAATTGCTGCACTCTTTTGAAAAGACATACATCTCTGATAATAAACCTGGTGTTGGCTTTATGGTTAGGGTGGTGAGTTTGGGATCCCAGGGTCACGAGTTCAAATTGCACTCGGCCGTTGAATTAATACCAGGTGGGGTTGACTCAGCCTGTCATCCTTCCGAGGTCGGCAAAATGAGAACCAGCTTACTGGGATGTCCCGGTGTGTGCCCCGGTTTAGAATAGGTACACCATTACCCTGCGTGTCGTGAGAGGCGACTAAAGGGTAGGCATCAGGAAGGGCATCTGGCCATAAAAATAAAAATTAAAAAAACATTGCATCAAAAAGGAAATCATGATAGGAAGATTGTCATGGGACCTGCAAGGCTAACCACCACTCTCACAAGGAAAAATGGCCTTAAAGTGTGTGTGTGTGTGTGTGTGTGTGTGTGTGTGTGTGTGTGTGTGTGTGTGTGTGTGTGTGTGTGTGTGTGTGTGTGTGTGTGTGTGTGTGTTTGATTAATAGATATATTAGAGTCGATATTAATAAATATATTGCAGTCGATATTAATGTGACGCAATTTCTATTTTCCTCCTTAACATAAATATTGTTGTGGAAATGACTCCTCAGGACAAACCTTGTTAAGTATAGTTCAGTGACTTCCTGAGTGAATTTAATGGAATAAAAGTAAAGTAATTAATTGTGATACTAGACATGCATCGTGATGTGTTACAGACAGACGATGTCCGCCACTCCCAATGTCTGTCATAAAAAATAAAAAAAATAAAGAAATAGTCATTCCTGCAATCCTTTTTATTTTTTAATAGATTGTCGAGGCTCGTATGAGAGCTAACACACAACGCACAACAAGGGGGGGGGGCAGGAGACAAGAGGGGCGGGAGAGAGAAGGACAAAACAGAGCGGAACAGAGGCATTAGGAGATCTGTACAAGGGAGAGGGATGGGGCGGGGAACATGGGGTACACAAAATGGACACCACAGGGACTTTCAGGAACTTACGCGACAGGGAACTTGAAGGAGGTAGGTTTGGGGTGGATTAACGGGGGTAGAAAAGATCGAGGTTTTGGATGGGGGAAGATAAGAGGTGGTGATGAACAGCTGTTTTGAAGACCTGGAGGGAAGAATGGGATTGAACAGAGTGTGGAAGTTTATTCCAAAGGTGGGGAAAAAGGGGAATGAAGGAATGAAGGTGAACAGCAATTCGTGATTTTTGTAGTTTTACCAGAAGGGAGTTGCTGGCAGACCCTGAGAGCTCTGCGGAAATGACGGTTGGGGGTGGAGGGGACAAATCGCAGACAGAGCAGTGGGGGCGAGACCGGAGAGGAGATGGTAGAAGACAGAAAGACCACCGGCCTGCCTGCGGTGAGGGAGTGAGAGGCCCAAAGACTCAGCCTCACCGTGGGAGATATCAATGATCCAAAATGCCTTGGTTTCCACAGCGTGAAGCCGAGAAAAGCGAGAGGCAGGAACACCAGCCCATACCAGTACTCCATCAGGCTGTGGACAAAAGCTTTGTATGTGGTCAGGAGCTCAGGTGGGCCGTGGAAGGACTTTGCACGACAGTGGATCCCCAGTCGGCGACTGGCTTTGGAGGCGAGGTTTGAAATGTGGCTTTTCCAGGAAAGATCGTGGCAAATAATGAGACCCAGAAGCTTGAATGAAAGGACTTCCTCCAGAGGATTGTTGAGAAAGTAGATGGGGGGGGGGGGGGGGTTCCAAACAGTCCTTTTGGATAGACATAGTGAGAGTGTGAGATTTATCAGGATTGAAAGACATGTTCCACGTGTTGGACCAGTTTGTGATTTTATCCAGAACTGCAGTGAGCGAAGAAGCTGCTGCTTGGTCGGTCTGAGGGATGACGGATGGTCCGGCAGAGGGTGGAGTCATCAGCAAAGAGCGAAAGAGGATTTTCCAGAGTCGGAGAGATCATTGATGAAAACCAGAAAAAGAACAGGACACAGAAAGCTGCCTTGAACTCCTGCCTGGACAGGAAGAGGGGATGTGAGAACTCCAAGTAGGGCCACACGTTGGCTGCGACAGGAGAGGAAGTCTGCGAGCCATGAGTGGAGATGGCCTTGGATACCACAGGAAGAGTTTGGTGAGCAGAGCAGGGTGCCAGACCGTGTCAAAAGCACGTGATATGTCCAGGGATACGGCTCCGATTTCATGTCTGGCATTGAGGACCTCCATCCATTGTTGGGAGAGCAGAAAAAGCATATCCAGGGTAGAGTGACCTGGTCTGAAACCAAATTGATGATTGGAAATCAAGCCATTGGAGAAGAGGAAGGATTTCATGTCTGAAGCCATGATGGGTTCCATAACCTTGCTGATGAGGGGAGAAGGCCGATTGGTCTGTAGTTGCAGGGATCTGTTTTTGCACCTTTTTATGCAGGGCAGTGATGTTAGCAGATTTCCAAGCAGATGGCAGATGACCGTGAGCAAATGAGAGGGTGAATAGAACAGAGAGAGGGTGAGCAAGAGCAGAGGAGCAGGCTTTGAGGACACGTGGGCTGATGCCGTCTGGACCGGTTGCAGAATCTGACTCGAGGTTTGACAGCAAGCTCTCCACCTTGTCAGGAGAAAAGGATACAGAGTCCAGGGACAGTTGGGTACGACTGGGAAAAGTGGGTAGAGAAAGTGATGGGTTTAGGACACAAGATTTAGCTGCAAACACCGAGTTTAGGCATTCAGCTTTTTCACGTGTGGTGTCAGCAGTGCGGCCATTTGAGGTAAGGGAGGGAATGGGGACATACACCAGAAACAGATTTGATTAGACGCCACCAGGATTTGGAGGAGGGAGAGAGGTTTGAGAGTTCAGACTTGAGATTGGAAAGATGTTGTTTTCTGGCTCTCCTGAGGGTAGATACACACTTGTTCTGAGCTTTATGGAAGGAACTGACATTACCCTCAGTTAGATTTGCTTTCCATGAGGCAGAGGCAAGTTGTTTCAGGACAACTTCCTTGCCACAAGCTTCAGTGAACCAAGGGCGGGAGGAAGGGGAGGACAAATGAAGACGAGAGAACATAAATCAGTATATGAGAGAGCAAGTTTGTTTGAAAGAATTCCGAAGACGGTTTGATGTTGGAGAAAGTAGCAATGCCTGACCAGTGTAGAAGTTTGTTGGCTGCTTCAAGACCCTGCCAGTCAGCCTGAGTGAATACCAGACTCGACGGCGCTGAGTTGGTTCTCTAATAACAGCCAGAGAGACGTCTTCTTTGATAAGAGCCTTTGTTTTATGTCATCACCTTTGTCAATCTGTCGAGGTTCTTTTTAGATTTTTGACTGGCCGTCGGCGCTATTGTAGTGGAAAATGTCACTGCACTCCACAATCCCTCTTCAATGTTCTGCAACAAGCAGAACTCCGACCATCGACGTTGTCTGGTAGCAGATCTCCGACCATCATCCGACCAACACTCTGACCATCGACGGGACTCCTCGTCCAATGGTGAGTAAGAGGAGAGGGGCGCAGCATCGGTGATGCACGAATCCGAGGCGTGGGGGGAATGAGTAGAGAGAGGAGTCATCTGGAATCAACACGGAGGAAGCTGCACTTTTTGCCAGTTCCTCTTCGGCCTGATGGCAGAGCTGAGCAGTTCAGGGAGCTGACGCATAAGACTGTACATGCGCTCAGGGTGGACAAGGAAGCCTATGTGTGAGGAATCTGTGAGGGGGTAGAGCATCACCTGTGGTGAAGTGATTCCGATCCTGCTTACAGAGGAATTCACGCATTGCGTACCTCCAAGCCCGTCCCTCTGTGTACTGCAGTTCGAGCAGTGGGTGGTTGGCTCTTGACAGAGGAGTCCAAAGTGAAGGCCCGCTGGGCCAGTTACTTTGAGCGGCTGAACCAGCCTCATACACCAGCTGTTGAGTTGGATGTCAGGGTTGTTACTATCCCTATTGCTGACTCTCCAATCAACTCCAATGAATGACGTGAATCCAATGAAAAACTGTCATCCACCTTCATTTGTGGAAACACAGGCTGCGGTGAACCGGTTGAAATGGGGTAAAGCTCCTGGGATCTGTGGCATCCATGTTGAACTTCTCAAGACTGGTGGAAATGCTGTACTCGTGTCATTGCATGCAGTTCTGTGCTCTGCCTGGAACACAGGCATCATCCCACCTGAATGGAAGAGGGGCCTTGTTGTCCGTCTCTGGAAAGGGAAGGGTGATTGTTCGGACTGCAACAACTACCGAGGGGTGACTCTGCCCTCAGTGCTGGGCAAGGTCTTTGCTCGGATAATTCTTGATAGAGTTCGCCACCATCTGCTTGAGCACCAGCGTCCAGAGCAGTCAGGCTTTTCACCAAAGAGGTCAACGATCGACCGTATCCTTGCTCTTTGGGTCCTCACTGAACACAAATGGGAGTTTTGGCAGGGGCTGCTCGCAGGCGATGTAGATTTCTGAAAAGCGTTTGAGTCAGTGAATCAGGACGCCCTCTGGAGGATTATTGGTCTTCGTGGGATGCCACCAAAACTGATCAATCTGATGTCTGAACTCTACTCTGGTACTGAGAGTGCTGTGAGATACCATCTCTGACATATTTCCAATTGTTACAGGAGTTTGTCAGATGTGTGTAGTGACCCCAACACTTTTCAGCACTTTTATGGAATGGATTCTGGGGAGGATGTTGGAGAGATCAAGCTGCGGTGCATCGTTTGGGAATGTCAAGATCTTTGACCTTGATTTCGCAGATGATGCAGTTACCTTTGTAGAGACTCTGGATATCCTTTTGGGGCCCTCCAGATGCTGAATGAGGAGTCAGATCCGCTGGGATTACGGGTTTCCTGGGTCAAAACTAAGATCCAGGCTTTCAATGACATCTTGGATACTGCTATCTTGTCTGTACCTGTTTGTGCTGAGGATGTTGAGGTCACGTAGAGATTCAATTACATTGGCAGTGATATTCACGTCTCTGCTGGCTGTGAGCCAGAGTTCAATTGACATCTGGTTTGGGCCTGTGGAGTCATGGATTCACTGGACCATGGGGTGTGGCGCTGCTGGTACCTGTGCAGGACGAAAGTCTGAGTTTTCAGGTTCTTGGTGCTTCCAGTCTTGTTCTACGTCTGTGAGACTTGGACTCTGACCAGGTATCTGAGACTGAGACTTAATTAATTTGGTACCAGGTCTCTTCTGGGAATCCTTGGCTATTGCTGGTCGGACTTTGTGTCCAACAAGCAGTTGCTGAGAGAGACTTGAATGAGATTTGTTACCCGCATAGTCTGTGAGTATCAGCTGCGGCTGTGTGGATATGTGGCTCGTTTTCCTGATGCTGATCCTGCTCACCAGATCCTCTCAGCGAGGGACCCTGGTGAGTGGAGTAGGCCAATGGGTGAACCACATGCCTCGTGATTGCAGCAGGTTGATAATTATCTCAAGGAGATGGGGATGGGCCAGGCATCTGCCTGGGGGAAGGCCAGACGGAGGCCCCTGGAGTACCAGCGGAAAGTGGACACAGTGACATGCTGCTCCAGCACATGCTCCCATACCTGACCATTAGAGCCGCATGCTTTACATGTCATTGTACGCAGGGCACCTGCACTGCTGGTGCGTAAAACCCCAATTTCTGCATGCGTTGCAGGTATGCAGGATACAATCCACTGTGGCGCTGCTGTCTGCAAGGGGTTGTAGACTTTTCTTACTTTCTAACCCTCGGCGAGCTCATCGATTGTGAAGGCCGGTTTGTCAAGCATATCTTTTTGAAATGCATCAAACTGACTGGAGGCAATCATCAGCTCCAGTACACGTTTGTGTAGTTCTGCAGACTGAAAGTCACAATGTTTACCTTTATCACTGCATCTCATGACAAACTCGTCCAATGCTTCAAAAGACTTTTTCCTGTATCGCATCAGCTCTAAACGATGGATGTGAAAATTAACCTAAATCTGTGGTTGGTTCTCAAGTAACATCCATAATTTGTTGGGATTATTTTGATCATCATATGATGTTAACACATTTATTATTCTCAGCCCTTCATTTCCAACAGATATTTCAATTTTCACTGCTGTTTTCCTTTGGTCAGTTACATTATCCACCAGACATAAAAACATTTGCTGCTTTAGAAGCTTAAATTCTTCCGTCAGATCTGATGAATTTCAATGCATTTCTGGGTATTTTGCCATCATGAGTTGATGTTCGTACTTTAAGACACTAACTAGTAATGCAACATATAGATTATCGAATATACAGCAGTTTGTTGGGGGCACTGACGAAGAATAGTAAAAAAAATACAAACAACGAGAGTATTGGTGGGTCTCACTAAATCAGTCGGCAAACAACTATACCAATTGAACGCTATAAATGCATAAGATCGGTAATTCTACGTTTTCAAAAGCATATGCCATAAATGGCGGGATTTACATGTTGTTCATGAGAGTCACAGTCAAAGTTCACGTATCGACGGGCTGGTACATCTGTGAGACATGATGTGGTTCCCTGACACCAATGAGAGTTGATCTGGACGAACGTGAGGCACCATCTCGGCATTGAAAATACATGGCGTTTGGTGCGTCTTGCTGCGTCTTGCCGTAGTTCGGTGATCTAAGTACTCGACGAGAGTTGGTCCCGTGTGTCCCGGACTCAGTGTCATCGTTGTTTGCTCAGTGTGACCTGGACTCAGCGTCGGCCTCGGAATCGTCGTTGGCCCCATGTGTCTCAGACTTGGGCTCAGCCTCATTATCGCACAAAGTACAGTGGTGGGTTTCGGCCATTGTGTCGCGGTGGTTTCTCATAGCGTGTGGGCATTCTGGTACCAATCATATGCCACGTTGGTGAGGTTGTACCATCCATGTAAGTCTCAGCATAATGTCTGCAGGCTACGTGTTGGTATTCCACTCAAAGAGTTCACCTCCAAAAATTTGGTTGTTTTGGAGTTTTTTTCGGGTTCATTTCTGCTACAGATCCTCTCCGATGTGTCCTTTCATCACTGTCACCATGAAGTGATACGTGTAAAGGCAAATAAGAAAGTAACAAAGGCAGAGTCTCTGAGTGGTTTACTTCCGAGCCCAGGAGTCACAAAGCAGTCCACCAATGGACCCACAACCAGCTATGTATAAAGGCTCATAACAGCCACATTCAAGCAGTTCCTTGGTGTCACTACAGGCGTTAGACACATTACAGAAGGAAAGGGTCGTGCATATCAGCTTCTGAACACACTTAGACACATGTCCTATCGTGTTGCATAGAAACTACACATTTATGCTAGACATTTATTAATGAAATAAATAGTCTATTTTACACCTGTTACCCCTTGTAGTACAATTTATTTTTAAGTCTGCGTGGCATCACGAGACAAAGGGACTTACTTGATTGGTAAGGCAACAGTGCGCCTTGGCAAGCAGAATGTAGATGAGGTCTCTTGTAAGCAGATCTTTCACAGTTAGGATTACTTTGGCATAAGGAGCGGGCACCTCCCACTGGAAAACGCAAGGAGTTTCGGTCGATAACATCAGAAAAAAAAAAAACACAAAAAAAAACAAGATTTTGGAATCAAAACAAAAATTAAAACACTGACAATACAAGCAATTCAAAAAGTTCCCGTTTAAGATATTTCTATTTTAACATAAACAGATCAATGTTGAAAACTCAGCTTTTAAGTTTTACAAACTGATAAAGGAAGCAAAATGCCTTACCATGGTCATACCCTGAATGGCAAAAGCTTAAAACTTGTTTGTAGGAATAAAGACCTGTTCCAATCATTGTTATTAGTCGACCAGAAGAACATTCAGCCAATGTCCCCAGCTTGCAATGGACAGAACCTACACATGTTAACTGGCAGTTTTCTCAAACCTCACGAATGATTAGCAGAATCAAATATATATTGTGATCATTTTCTGCAAGTCTCTCAAAACAGTTAATGTCTCCTTTAATAATAACTTGCAGGGGCTACGCGGTATTGCCCAGGGGTGGGGGGATGGGAGGAGAACTGGCACTGCCCGGTTGTGGTTTTGGGACGTGCTGCACATTCAAAAGCTATGGAGATATTGTCCTCATGGTGGTTATCTTTTGTCTGCGGACCTGCAGATCCGCGGCAGCACTACTGAACCCCACATCCCAATATACACTTTATAGCGACCTTTGGTGGCCTCAAAACGGACGGCAAGGCCAATGTGCGGTTGCTTAAAACTTTGCCCAGATTCTAAAGTACTTGCACCCCAAATTTGGGGCTTCTTGGCGTTATGGTTCAGCCATGAAAGAATAACATACAAACGCACAAACACACAAAAATATTTTCAACATGAAAAAAAAAAAATATATATATATATATATATATATATATATATATATATATATATATATATATATATATATATATATATATGCCACATCACATTGAATAGCCAAAATACCATCATATTAATTATATGTGTGTATGTATATACATATATATATATATATATATATATATATATATATATATATATATATATATATGCCACATCACATTGAATAGCCAAAATACCATCATATTAATTATATGTGTGTATGTATATATATATATATATATATATATATATATATATATATATATATATATATATATATATATATATATATATATATATATATATATATATATATATATATATATGCCACATCACATTGAATAGCCAAAATACCATCATATTAATTATATGTGTGTATGTATATACATATACATATATATATATATATATATATATATATATATATATATATATATATATATATATATATATATATATATATATATATATATATATGCCACATCACATTGAATAGCCAAAATACCATCATATTAATTATATGTGTGTATGTATATATATATATATATATATATATATATATATATATATATATATATATATATATATATATATATATATATATACATATATATACATATACATATACACACACACACATATACACACACACACACACACACACACACACACACACACACACACACACACACACACACACACACACACACACACACACACACACTAGCTGGAGTACCCGGCATTGCCCGGGGAAAAAAATGGGAATAAGAAAGGGGTAAATTGTGGTGCTTAAGATATATATCACATTTCATTTGGACACATTCCACATTTCTTTGTCGTTGTCAGTGTTAGTCATCAGTGCTCCAGTGCCTCGGGGTAGACCATATTGTGTATCTGACTGTTGGGTGCCAGGATGCTGAGCTTCACTGTGCTGTCAGTCCGAGAGGCGGCTGATCACTCCTCTTCAGTCTCTTTTTGTCGCTGCTGCTGTTGCCGCCGTGCCTGTTCATTTAGCCTGGCATCTTGCTCCTTTTCAGTGTCCTGTTGTCTCTTAGTGTGTTTTCGCTTCGCTAAAGCTGCCTTGGGACCAATGGAGGTCTTCCTTTTTCAGGGTATCTAAAATCAAAAAGTCAAATTTTGATCAGAAACTTTGTAAATGTTCATTGGTCGGTCCATCCACTGGTCTGTCTTTGTCTTATTTTGATCAGATTGTGAATAAAAAAAAGTTGCTACGCATAAAATCAATCAATTGCGGCAGAAAAATTGAAATGGCCAAAAAAACAAAACAAAAAATAAAACACGAATTTTTTCCGGTTTTTTTAAACATCTAAAGTCTGCTGTAGTACCTCTGCGACGTGCTGATTCCAAATATGCCTTTAGTTTTGCTTTGTGATGCATAGTTCTCGAGTTATAAGAGGACAAACAAACATACACTCCTTTATATATTTAAAGACAGATATATGAATATATATATATATATATGATGCCATCTGCAAATGTTTATATTTGCCAAGGTTCTCGGGATTCTCTGCTCAAGCCAACATTTTGTCTTCATCTGTTTCCTATCTGCTTCTTCTAAATTCATTTCGGTGGAAGCCCTTTTTCTTCATAAATACAGAAACTAAAACTAGAGGGGGAGCACTCGGTAGAGTGCAAAACCTCCGCCGCCAATACTGCTTGGTCACTCAAGTGAACCTGATATCCTATTCATTCAATTTGACATCAACAGTGCTCACAGAGTTATAGTTTGCAACTTTCCCTTTTACTTTTAACTTTTACATACTCAATTAATTCGTCATAACTAGATTGCTTGAGACAGAAATTGATTTTACATGGGTATATCCACCTGAAGTTCCAAAATCAGCCGCAATTATAATTTTGGCATGTTTTTTTTTGTTGGAAATCACTTATAACATGTAGAAATGCAAAAATAAAAAATAAAAATTTTGTTGAAAAAAAAAGTTGCAAAATTTTTTTTTGGGGAGGGGGGTTGGAAATCACTTAAAACATGTAGAAATGCAAAAAAAAAAAAAATTCAAATATTTTTTCAAAATGGCCGCCATAGCGGCCATATTGGATTTTGGAGCAAGTCCAAAATCTGATGGCATGATCCTTGGACCAGACTGAATCCCCCCACCAAGTTTCGTCGAAATCCGTCGAGGAATTTTTCCGTAATACTGTTCACAAACAAACAAACAAACAAGTAGTCATAGACTGGTACTTAAGAAATCGTCAACTTGACCTCTGACCTTGTCTAATAAAAGCTGTCTCTCGAGAAGGTAGCGACGCAAACCAGAAGTTTCTACGATGATTCTGTTCCAAACCATCAAAAATCGAATGTTTGACCTCACTGTGACCTTGACCTTTGACCGATTTTGACCAAAATCTAATCAGCACTCGCCATCACCTTCCTGAATCACGTGGTATAATTTGACATTGGTAGCTTCTTCCGTTCTCGAGTTATCGTGCCTACAAACAAACAAACAAACAAGCAGTCATAGAGTGGTACTTACGAAATCGTCAACTTGACCTCTGACCTTGTCTAATAAAAGCTGTCTTGAGAGAAGGTAGCGACGCCAACCAGAAGTTTCGAAGATGATTCTGTACCAAACCATCAAAAATCTAATGTTTTGGATGTTTGACCTCACTGTGACCTTGACCTTTGACCGATTTTGACCAAAATCTAATCAGCACTCGCCACCAACCTCCTGAATCACGTGGTGTAATTTGACATTGGTAGCTTCTTCCAATCTCGAGTTATCTGTACCAAACCATCAAAAATCGAATATTTGACCTCACTGTGACCTTGACCTTTGACCGATTTTGACCAAAATCTAATCAGCACTAGCCATCACCTAACCCTCCTGAATCACGTGGTGTAATTTGACATTGGTAGCTTCTTCCGTTCTCGTGCCTACAAACAAACAAACAAACACAAAGGGGTGAAAACAGTAACCTCTGATATTCGATGGCGGAGGTTAATGAAAGCCCACCCTACCACCCCCCAATTTTTAAAAAGCCAAATGCCATCTTTAAATATGGCCTTGGAGGGGGGGGGACTCAGAATGCTCCAATATCGCTTGATGCATCTTATGACCATCCACCATGTACTCGGGGACAAAATAAAGGGATGAAAAATACGGAGGGAGTACACATTGAAGATGGAATAAATTACCAAGGAGACAAAACTAGCAAGTGGTGTGGAAAATCCCGATCTTAAAGAACCAACAAATGGAATTTTGAAAAAAACAAAAAACACCACGAGTACAATACTCATAAACTGATAAACATAAACATAAACAATGCCAATAATGGCTCCAAGGAGTGGGGGCAGGGGGAGTTTACGGGGGGGGGGAGTCCTTTTTCAATCTGATGCTTAATAAGATGCGATTTGAGTGCAAATATTTTACTGTTGATTTCTTTTTTGGTGCTTAGGTGGCAGCATGGAGTAACTCGATGTCACATCTGCTAGTACTTGTTCGCTTGTGAACATAAACATTTCCAGGGACATTTTTTGAACAAATATTAAGGTCATTTTTAAGTCTCAACATCATCGTTTCCCTTCAGACTTCCAAAACAAACTAACCTAAACTATCTTTTTTACATCTCACATCGAAGGCTTATGGAGGAACATATATATATATATATATATATATATATATATATATATATATATATATATATATATATATACATATATATACACACAGACCTGCCCACCCATCTTTAAGAATATGCACATCGTTTATTTTACGGAAACATTGCAGATTTTTATTGATATACACAAATTTAAAGACATATAATAAGAAAATAACATGACGATGTAATTACTGTCAAACCTTGATATAAACCTTCATGTATTTTTCTATTTGTCTGACAATGAGGCCTGTTGTTGAAAATTTGAGAGTGAGCAATTGAAAAGTCTCTGTAACAATAACGTCAAGTGTGCTTACGAAGCCCCGAGATCTTAATGCCTGAAATGTGTGTATTTTGAAAAGAAATGGATTGTATTTGAGCAGCTTTTAACTGTCAGATCGCATGAGTCATGATCCCTTCATTTCAATGCCATTATATAAGATGTGCTCCCACCATTTCAGAGCTCTGAATGCATGGCAAGGTTGCTCTTACAATACACGCCACACCTACGTAATCATAATTGCTCGTGCGATATCCACATACCGATCTTATTGGCATATGTGGCTATCACATTTCAGTATTGATGACTCAGATATGGCATGTAGCCGGTAATGAAGAAACCGCACATGCTCCGAGTAAGAGTAAGGGGTTAAAAAAAGGCCATTCCCAAGTTACGAGCTGCTGTGAGAAGTGCCAATAAGGAGGGCACGTATTTCGTTGAGGCTCGTTTGTCGGCGGAATGCACCTCCTCAGGAGAGGTCATAACGGAACAGAATCTAATGATAGAAAGCATGTTGAGCTCATGTAACAGCCAGCTTTAGGTGTTAAAAGACAAAAAATAAAAATAAAAAAATAAAAAACACCCAAAACGACATGAATTTTTTATTTCACTTTAATCTTTCAGGATACAATTTTCACAGATTGATGTATGATCGTATTTTAGAATTTTTTCCCATATAAAGAGCACAATTTTCATACAGGTAGACAGGTATGGACATATAAAGGAGGAAAAGGAAAAGAACATTTGGAAACAGACATCAGTGCACTTTTACATTAATTACAAAGACAGCTGACAATGAACAAATACATGCAAAAACACTATAAAGGATTCAAACCCAAGATCAGAAATTGTGTGCTCAGATAGAAACACCAAACAAGCTAAACCAAGGGAATTTAAGTAAAATACATACACAAACAAACTGACTGCGTTATTTCTACATCGTTGCAAGCAAGCAAGCTCTTTTAGGCCTTTACCTGTACTTAGACAACAATAAAGAAATAAATTTTTTAACCCACCTTCCTGGAAAGCATCCAGAACTGACGATCAGCAGTCATTCCATGGAGCTCAATGAGAAGTTGTCTGACCTTCCAGGGATCTTGGGTCAGGATCAGTTGCTGCTCCAGTTGTCCAACATTCGTGCTTGCAGAAGCTGAGCATCACAAATATACCTGGATAGTTAATATTTATCCATATGATAAAGAGAAGAAAAAGATATAATTGGATCAAAAAATAAGAAGAAGAAAGAAGAAAATAGCTGCCAATACAAAGTTATCCATCCATCCATCCATCCATCCATCTATTGGGACCATACTCTGTACAGAGCGTCGGTGCTGCCGAAGCAGTCTATTGGGCTATTGGGCACAATCCTGGATGGGTTGCCACTCCGACACAGGATACCAGTAAGCTGGTACTCATTTTGCCGACCTCGGAAGGATGACAGGCAGAGTCAACCCCACCTGGTATAAATTCAATGGCCGAGTAGGATTTGAACTCAGGATCCTAAGATCCCAAGCCCACCACCCGAACCATTAACCCAACACTGGCATAGATACCAAGTTATGATTAGAAATAAAAACAACATTACGCATGAGCCTAGTGCTTGGCGAACGTGCACTCTGCTCAATCGGAAGGTTTGCTTGGACATGTGACTGTTATTAGCACGAGGTTATATTCACAGGCACATATAGTCAGATAGTAGTTCAGCTTGAATGATCAATGTAGCTATGTGCAGGTCAAAACAATAGTGTGCCCAGCCATGAACAGTGAGTAATTGATTATATGAATGTGCCATAGATGCTCTTGTGGTGTTAAGTGCAGCACTAACATGAAATGTCTTGGAAAGGGGGCTTGCTCGGCACAGTTTGGTACTTGGGCTGCCGTTTTCTCAAGACCTCGAGGAGGCACTGTCGCTCGTCATCTCTCAGCACAGCCATGAAGAGTGCATGAGAAGTGATCAGAAAAGTCAGGTGTGTGTCATCCAGACTAAGGCACAGCATCCTGCGTAAAACCCATACAGAATATGGAGCTTGTGCAACGACGACATGAAAAACCTGCTCCACAAACAACATTTTCACTCAGAAAAGGTTAAACTACAAGGTGGAGTGTCAGTGTTTCAGCATCAAGATAATCGATACCTCAGCTGTACGCACACACTTTGAGAAGGATAGAAAAATTGCATGAAGACAAAAATATATATATATATTTAGACAAAAGGAATTCCAATAAGTATTGGCCTTTTTGCCATTCCCATTTGAACACGTAAAGGTGTTCTGATGTTTCTCAATGCTCTTGTCCCCTGTGTGATTATGTGAGGGGGGAATCAAAAAGGTTTTCTCTAAAGTTTTCAGAAGCAGAAACACGACTTGTATTTCAATGGCATCAGGAAACACCGCTGGGAAAAGAAAAATGACAAAAACCCTTCCCGTGTTTCACATCCTGGTCAGGGAGAAAAACTGGTTTTCCTTTAGTCCCACTCATAGAAGAGCTTGTACTAATCTTTGATTCCGTTAATAAAAATTACCCCCATGTGGGGGTGACGGTCATCTCTATAAAGTTTTTTTACTATCTTAATTGATGAACCATTCTCCTTTCCAGGATGAAGGAGCCAGCTATCTCCTAAAATGACAGACTAGATAGGTTTTGAAAATGGCGACTTTCACAACTTTCGTGACCTCGTGACCTTGACCCTGACCTCAAATCCGGGAAAAAAATATGTTGTTGGGTATCACTCATCGACCTCCAACTACATACCAAATTTCATCAAAAGTTTTTTGTACCGGGAGGTGTTTTTGACCATATTCCAGGTTACGTGGTGGCCAAACGGGACGGAAATTCAAAAATCTGTCCGGTGAGATACAAGATAATATTTTTTACTATCATAATCAATAAACAGTTGCCGAATATCTTGTAGAATGGCATACTAGATAGGTTTTGAAAATGGCAATTTTTATAACTTACGTGACCTCGTAACCTTGACCCTGACCTTGAACCCGGACAAAAGTTATATCGTTGTGCAACACTCATCGACCTCTACCCACATACTACGTTTCATCAAGATCGGAAAGAAAAATTGACGGACGGACATTTGGTCCGGCTTTATTAGGTCATCTCAGTAGAGATGACCTAAAAAAAAGTGTGTGTGTGTGTGTGTGTGTGTGTGTGTGTGTGTGTGTGTGTGTGTGTGTGTGTGTGTGTGTGTGTGTGTGTGTGTGTGTGTGTGTGTGTATTACATACATGAGGATAAAATATACATATATATTTAAATAAAACCTGGTACCACTTCCCTTCTTCCAAACCGAAAGTGACAACTTCCATACCTTCGTTTGAAAAATAGAATAAGAAAATAAAATTTACAAAAACTTGTGCACTTGTGCATGCTTACTTGAAGAAGAGTCCCAAATTGTTCTTTGCCTCTGCGGATGCAGTTTCTAGATTGACAGACTGGCACACCTAGGGATGAATGGCATAAATTCACCATTAATCAATGACCGTCATCTAAGAGTCTGATTGAGAAATCGGTCAATTATAGTTCCAGTTCATCTTGGTTGATGGATTATTTTTAAAATATTATATTTCAGTCAAAGGAAATCAAGTCACTGGATAGCTCCATTTGTGGACCGACAAGCAGTTTGCGTCAAATGAAGCAGCCATACCTCAAGAAAAAATTCAATTTTCTCCTTGTTGGGTTTTTGGAAGAACTGAGTAGGCTTGATGCCGACCGGCTCCCCGTATAAGATGCTCTGCACCGTGTTGCATGTACAGACGCGAAAACACAGCTGGTCCATGCCTGCCACGCTAACCTCAGGACACATCACAAATATTCAATAAACATGACTGCTGCTTCACAACACCTTCAGGCCAGGTACAGGTGATGAATGATAATAATTCTACAAACAAATAAATATCAGAACCATGTTGTGCCTTATTTACTTGATTCACAAAAAAAGATGTAGTTAATAAAAGGATAGTTCAAGGGTCACATTCAATTCTACCTGAAAGATAATCCGGTTCATGAGAAAGCTGGCATCGTTGATAGGAAGGGCTACTTCATATAAAGAATAGAAGGGAAAGTGACTCAGAAGGACTCGGAACAGTCAGAAGGCACAGTCTGACAAACATAGTGCTTTGACTGACCCTTTCCATGCTTGCTGTTGAATGTCCATGAGGAGGGAACGCCGGAAAGGGCGAGGCAGCACTGTGTATGCATTGTCTTGGAGTAACATGTCCACCATTCCCTGAACACAAGTCAAACAGAGAATAAGTTTTTGTGTTGAGTATAAAACAGACACAAGGTATACATTATTATTATTAAAATAAATTATTAAACCACCCTCATGCGATAGAAATCAAATTTCATTCCAAATCGGTAGTGTGCAATGATGTCACGTCGCACCAAGATACGAAGCCCGTCCGCCATTACGGGAGAAAAACAAAGGTGACAAAGAAGATTTTTAAAGGTTTATCCTTTTTTTTTTAAATCATAGCTGCCGAACTATGTGACTTATGCCGTCATAGGTGGAGAACATTTTGTACCTCATGGATAGGCGATCATACCTTTAAAGTTTCGTCTCGATCTGTTCAGCCGTTTTGGAGAAGACGATTTTTGAAGGTTTTTATGTTAAAAAGATATTACGGCTGCCGAACCACATGACCGATGATGTCATCAATTTAGCCTGAGATGACCCTCAAAATTTTTCGCTTGACGTATGCAATGATGATGTCATAACAAAGTACACACACACACACGTTTCCCATGCAGAGTACTTAGCATGTGCCAAGTTTGAATTTTTTTCCATGGAGCGATTTCAGAAATAAAGATCCAACTTTTTACTTTTTTTCCAACATTGCTGCCACACCACGTGACCTATGATGTCATAATCATCATTACAATGTTCCACATGAGTAGTCACACCGATGGTGACACTTTTGTGTCAATTGGATAAGCGGTTGCAGAGAAAAGGGAGAAAATTTGCATGGATAGACGTACGTACGGACAACCCGAAAACATCATGCCATCAGTGACTTCGTCAGCGGAGGTGTCAAAATCATCTTGAATTGAAGTATCCTGATACATTTCGCATTGCACAAGGTACAGGATGTCCATCACGGTAAATTTTAGTTCTTACCTCGGCCACTAAAGGTGGACGGAGGTGATGTTTTCACCCTTGTCTGTCTGTGAGCACGATCTCAAAAACTTGTGGACGGATTCAGACGAAACTTGGTGGACAGGTTGGATTTGTGACGAGGACAAATTAATTTGATTTTGATGAAGATCTCGATACGAGAATTTTTTAAGTGATTCTTCGCCATTGAGAGTAAGAGCCAAAATGATATAATTGTATAGCATTGCACGTTATCTCCAAATGCTATGGACGGATTCGGAGGAAACTTGGTGGATGAGTTGGATAGATGACAAGACCAAGCCGATTAGATTTTGTTTCAGGTCCAGATCCAGATCCAGCCGATTAGTGGGATACAAAACGTAAACTATTCAGCCGAGTGGAGGTATACTTTTTACAGAGTGCCTTTCTCATTGCTGATTACATTTGTGGCTTACTTAAACTATCGTACATAGTAATGAGCGAACTGCACACACAAGTTACTGCCCGAACTCGCTTTTAAAATAAATAATGAATGTTTCTCTTGCAACAAAGCACAGATCAAGTCTAAAATGCATTAATTAATACAGAGTCGAGCATGGGGAAATACTGATGAAATAGTCGCAACACACAAATTTGCTTCTCGCCGTCATCAACAAGGTCGGCATGTGAATTGTTGAGCCACTTTGACAATTTCTGTTTGAGTTCCTTGATTTCTTCAAATTCCTGTGACGCGATAAAACGATCTATCCTTGTCTCTTAACATGATTTGAGCACCTGAGAACAGCACGAAAGGTTGACATTTTCACATTGAAATTGCACGAACTCCTATACAGTGTATACCTCTTCTTGTAAACACCTCGGTTTGTTTCCTGTAATGGTGGCAGCATTAGGCAGCCTCGTTCTCACAACAGAAGTGACATCTGTTCATCGATTGCATCCTACCTATTTAGTCATAATGGTTATGCTGTTCCAGGTAGAAGGTTCAACATTTGGCCAATACTTGTAAACTCTGATCCTTCCTTTTCAACAACTATGTTAGATTAGCTGATGAAATACAATTACAATAGTTAAAACTTAATTAGCAATAAAAAGGCAATTCATTTGACAGTGACTTCAAGACCAACGACGTGAAACTCCTTTGTCCGGGACCGAGCAATTTAGGATATTTCCTTCCCACTGCATTATCTCCGCTTATTAAGACGTTATTTTGACGTGGGGGAGGGGGGGATGTTGGCAGGATAGCCTTGCATCTTAGAGGTTTGCGCATTCACCTCTGAGCTGTCTAGCCTGGATTTGAATGTCTACAGGGCCTAAGGCTCATGGTAAAGTTGCAACACAAAGCATGCACGCACGCACGCACGCACACGCGCACACACACACACACACGCACACACACACACACACACGCACGCACGCACACACACACACACACACGCACACACACACACACGCACGCACGCACACACACACACACGAGACAATAACGGACTAGACTTCAGATAAACAAATTTTGTCTCCGCACTCAGCAGAGCAATCAAGGAGACATTTCTTCTTTCCCATTGATGCCAACCTATGGGGTTTGTCCATGCTTTATCTTCAAATCGCCGAGTGCCAAGCAATGGAGCAGCACGTCCCATTTTCAAAGTCTTTGGTACGACTCGGCCAGGGTCAGGTTGAACCACCGACCTCCCAGACTCAGAAATGCCGCTCTAACCATTTTGCCACCGAGGTGGTTTGTATTTTTTCATCTATTACATCCACTAAGCTGTAATTGCAACAAACATCACCTCCTTATATGACCATACATTTTGGCCCGAAAGCCAAGGTGAATGTGTTTCGTTTTGACATGTTTTGCATGACTAACTATACCCCTCTGCCCCTGCCTTTCTGCCTCATGCCTCTAGAACTAGAGCGCATAGCTCTGCCAGGCTGAAGGGTTTACGTTTTGTCTCGTACTGATAGGCCGGATCTGCAGCAATTTGTCCTTGTCGCACATCCAACCTGTCCATCAAAGTTCATCCGAATCCGTCGATAACCTTCGTATATAAATTGCTATTCAGTTAAATAAAAATCTCAAAACCAACTGGGCATTCAAAACCTACCTATGACGTAGGAGGTGCACGTATTCCATTTTGTTTTAATAAAAAAGGCATTTCTCAAAAGAGAGAAACGCGTCCAAGGCCAAATGTATAAAATGCCGCATTGACCACTGCCCTCTAGTGGTTGTTCATATTTTTGTGGAGGGTTCTCAAATTCTCGCAATTCCAGAAAACCCAAACCTCAACCGAGGTGTTCTCCATAGGACGGAATGTAATAAATATCATGTAGCAGGTGTAATCTCAAAAAATATAGTTGCAAAATCTAGCAGCCTGCCAGGCCATGACATTACATGATAGCAGATAGCAGGGAGAGAATCAGATGGGGTTGGGTGGGGGAGATGACAATAAAATCATGCTGTCAGAGAGCATTTGTAAACTTGAAACTTTTGTTTTTATCAACTTGCAATCTATTTGGGGACATGAATTGGACATATCTATTTTTGGCTCAGCGTTATTTGCTGTAACCAGGGTGTAATCCAATGAACCGTCTGCACTGGTGGCCACTTTTGCTCCGGCGAAGGGTAAATGCCTGAAATGTCAGCGCTGTGTGATATTTTATGGTGGATAGCTGTAATCATTTCATTCTCATGTTTTGAGTTGTTCGCCTCCCACCTCAAAAATTAAAAAATAAAAAAATAAAAAAAAGTGTGTCCTTGACACCCAAAAAACCCCGACTCACTCGGGTGCCCTTTTTTCCTTTTGTACCCGGCTTTTATTTGGATATTCATGGAACACCAAACCCATCAAGTGCAATGGTATACTACAGTGGGAGAGATTTCATTACCTTATAATTCTCGGTGTTCAGACAATGGCGAATGTAGCAGTATGGATAAAAAGAGGATTCCTCTTCTGCAGAAGAAGGAAGCAGAGCATTACAAGCCTGGGAATAGCCTTTCAGCCTTTGGCAGTCTATTTGGGCATAACCCACTCCCAGGCCAATCTGCAACATGAAACGTGCCAATGAAAAAGGGTGCAGCTCGTACGTGCAAGATGAACTCTCCACTCAGAAGATCAAGGTCACTTCACAGAAACGACTAAGACACAAATATGGCTGATACACAATTAATGGAATTCGATGAAGTTCAAGCCAATTAAAAAGAGGAATGCGACATCTATGAGGGTAGTTCAAAGAAGACGTGGATTTTTTTATTCGAGCAAAAGAAGAAGAAAAAAAGTAAACATAGGTAAATGAAAACTGCACCTATTTTTCAAGGTATACACTTCTACACACTTGTCCTATTGAAATGGTAGCACCTCAATGGCTGGCATCTGCATTTAAATATTTGGCACTGGTACAGAGCCATTTCAACACAAGCACTCAGAAACACAATGCCACCCAGATTTTCATCTCTTTTGACCACTCAAAGAGCATCACAACGTGACAAGTCTGGATAATATGGAGGATGATTGAGAAACTCCCGACCAATCTCCGCTCGTGTAGTAGCTGTAATCAAATTTGCCATGTCAGAGCGAGCATTACAGCAGCAAAGTCACACCCAAAGACAGCATACCTGGCCATGACCCGTGCATTACACTTTATCATAATAGCTAGTACTGCAATTAGCAGAATATTCGTTGTTGCACAGCAACTTCATTTAACAATAAGAGTATACATATTTTTTTTAAAAGATCGAAAACAGCAGTTGGCTATGAAAGACGAAGCATATTCAGAGTTTTTGTATGTACAGGTAACACAGCAGAAAAAGGATGGTGTGTGTGTGTGTGTGTGTGTGTGTGTGTGTGTGTGTGTGTGTGTGTGTGTGTGTGTGTGTGTGTGTGTGTGTGTGTGTGTGTGTGTGTGTGTGTGTGTGTGTAAGCCACAAAAAAGGTGAGGTTTTATTCTGGTATTCAATAATTCTGGATCATCAATAATTCCAAAACCTGTAATCGACACACTCTACAACATAAACAACAAGGGGAAGGCTAAATACTGTATCTATCAACTTATGGTGTTTCTACATTATACACAAAAACATTCCACATGACAAGCTCGTAAGCGCATTGGACAGAGCATTAAATAAAACATTTGCAGGAGGTAATAAAGTAGACATTAAAGTCTATCAAAAAAGAGAAAATTGGTCTATAAAGGAAAATCAATATTCATGTTGTTTTTCAAAAAATAAACTGAAAGAAAGTTTTAGATTTCTCCGAAACAACAGTTTCAAACCACTTGGAAACAAGATACTCCAGCAGACAGTGGGGATGCCCATGGGTTCAGATCCAGCCCCTTTCTTTAAATATTTGTTCCTGCACATATACGAGTCTGATTGGGTACAGAACATGTACAGGAATGAACTAACAACTGCGCGAAGGTGTCGAAACATCTTTCGATTCATTGATGATTTACCAGCAATTAATGATGGGTTTGTATCTGATCAGCTTCATGATATCTATCCAAAAGAACTCGGATTAAAAAAGGAAAACCAAACTCGCATTTCAGTTTCTTTTTGGGCATTCAGTAATCCAACCACTTGGGTATATGGAGGTTTGAATCGCAGCTCAAAAACCGGCCGCTCGAGTACATGGAGGTTTGAATAGCGGCTGGTAAAACGTCCGCTGGGGTTCAAAGGGTTAAATCCTCTCGTGAGTAGAGTCCGTTTTGTGATGTTGCATTGACGGATTGACTGACTACTTGGACGCAACCGAGGTTGTGGATCTACTGATGTGGATCCATGACCGAGGTTGTGGACAGAAAGGATTGAAACCTCGAGGAAGAACAGTGCCCAGCTGATGATCCGTGCGGTTTGGGAAAAGCATTCATTTGCTTACAGGTTAAGGTCCTTACATTAAGTGAGGGAGGTTTGTTTTGAGGTTTACATAATTTTCAGCAATCCTTCGAATTATATTATATTTCGGTTATATCTGATACTGTACGTATGCAATAACAATTTATTATTAAAAGGATGAGGAAAGGTATGTGTATAAGCATGGGTTTTATGACAAGAAGACACATACAGCAGGGAAAGCAAGGATTGATAAGATGCAGCAAAAGAAATAGTTGTTTGTAAGAGAGGACACAGTGCAGAGCTACACCGTTCTAATACTTCTACAATCTTAATTGTAGTGTGTGTGTGTGTGTGTGTGTGTGTGTGTGTGTGTGTGTGTGTGTGTGTGTGTGTGTGTGTGTGTGTGTGTGTGTGTGTGTGTGTGTGTGTGTGTGTGTGTGTCAGGAAATGAAAAAAAACGAGATGTGTGTGTGTAAACAGTCTTGCTGGTAAACCAAACTTGCTTGAAAGTAATCGATCTTGGCCTTGCATGTTAAACAAGAGTGAGAATTGCTTTGTAATAAATGTCTGCGACCGATTTGATATTTTTGAAGTCCACAAAAGACATAACTGTGAAAAAAAATTGACGAAAAGCCCTGAAGTTCGAACTTGTACTGTAACTTATCATAATAAAGCATTGTATCAAGTTCCAGCTGAATATATTAAAGGGTATGGAAAAAAAAAGTCTGAAAAACCACAGGTGAGACGGAAGGATGGATAGATGGAGAGCAAACCAATAATCCCCCGTGAGAAACAGGAATAAATTCCTGCATGGGGGATACGTAGAATAATCTCGTGTTATATACAGTTACTGCTCAGGGTGCAAGGTTCGCCATGAGGGGAAGTGTTTGAGTTCCTCTCGAACACCCAGTCCTGAGGCCATCAGCCGTGGATAATTCCACGAATCGGTGGGTTGCTGCTAATCAACCGCAAAAGCAGATTGGTACTGCCAAACCTGGCAGGGTTATCACTACTTCGTGTGCTACCTTACCGATGGACAACCGCACCAACAGGGTTTTGTGCCCTCAGCGCACACATGGATTACTGCTGAGCGATACAGTGAGTGTATGCTGGCTAACAAGAGCAAATCACGTGGGGTAGAACTTCCCAGCTAACACTATGTGCTATGCTAGACCAATGGAGGAAAAAAAAACACTACAAACTGGGTGCACTTGCAATAACAATTTATTATTAAAAGGATGAGGAAAGGTATGTGTATAAGCATGGGTTTTATGACAAGAAGACACATACCGCAGGGAAAGCAAGGATTGGTAAGATGCAGCAAAAGAAATAGTTGTTTGTAAGAGAGGACACAGTGCAGAGCTACACCATTCTAATACTTCTACAATCTTAATTAATGATAACATGACAGGAGGTACCATCAGAAACACTCCCGAGGAAAGTTAGAAACCAAGAAAGATGACACATTATGAGGTGGCGACCTCTTCATTATCAGGTGGGGCTGACGAACCCACGCAGCCCAAGCACTGAGGAGGACAAAGAAGGAGGAAAACTAGGGGTGTTTCAGGTGCATGTAAGGGTGCAGTGATGTGCAAGTAAGGTGCAGAGAGGAAACTGTAGGTGTGCATCAGTGGGGCACCCTGAAGGGGCAACCATTCAGGACTTGCCCGAGTAATCGCTGATGCTTAGTTTATGAATATGTGTCCACAGCAGCCGAGACAGAAAAGAAAGAAGAATGTGTGAGCAGATAGCCTATTAACATGTAAATAAGTCAAAGTGTTTGCTGCTATTGGCTTGGCCTTATGGCTTGGTGCCTGGAGCTCCTGCTCGTCTAGCACTCCATAATGTGGACTCCCTTCCACCTCCGCTCCAACCCGTTGCTCTGTTCTGCCTCTCTCCACCAAGCCAAGGAATCAAGTGAACTGCCAGCCAAGCTGTTAGTCCACAAACTAGCATCTATATAATTATGGCTGGCATCTCTCTGTTGAACCGCAACATCTGTCTGTGCAGAACACCTGGCGTTTTATAATTTCCGGTGATGGAGGACCTTAACATCAGATCAAGCGGAGCGATAAGCATTTCCCAGCACCCCCATTGCCGCAAGGAGAATTACTATAATTCTGGCCTCGCCAACGCGAGGGTACAGAGAAGAAGATAGCCTCATTATGCTCTGGGATTTCCCATGCAGCTGAGCTAATGTGGCACTAGGGTGTTTGGTTGCACTTTCTTTGAGCAAACGTGCGCCGCACACCAAATAGGGACAGTAATTGAGTGGAGTGCTTGAGCTATTAACACGATGTGGAATAGAGTTTAGCGCACACTTGTGCTCCAAGTTCGATGCCCGAACGTCCAGACCCGAGTGTCCGCAATGGTACGTTGTGCTCCTTTGTTCCCTGTTGGTCCAAAAGGTGGTGGTGGGCATAAGTGTAGAATTTATGGTGTGGTGGTGGTCGTGGTGGTAGTTGGGGTCATTCATCACGGTTGTTCGTTATGATGGAGGCATCAATAGCAAATGTAAGCGAGCTTGGGTTATGTTTCAATGGTGTGGTGATTATTATAAAGGTGTTTGGAGGTCGTATGAATGTTGTCGCGTTGGTGGCTCAAGTACGGTGAAAGTTAAGGTGATGTGTCCGTTGGGTGATGGCATGCAATTCAAACGTGAAATTGGCATGCATATGCTAATGACAGCATGATATGCATGGCATGAAGGAGAGGCTCATGTGCAGAAGCAAGACAGGAAAAGAATGGGGAAAAAAAACTGCCTAATCCCACATGATGCATATTGACCCATATTATAAACTCATTGCCCATAAGGGAAGAGCCATCTAAAATGAATAATAATGACAACTATCTCAGGAACTGCTATATGTTGTGTGCCATTGCCTTTGGGGATGACAGTTTCACAGAACAGTCACAATATATATTTCAGGTCGTGGACAAAAAAAAAATGGAAACACCTGGGTAAATCTGGGACACCAAGTAGATTGAAAGCAACAGCTTCCACACAGGTGTGGCCCATGTGTTACTTAAGTGAATAACATCGCAGTATGCTTAAGGTCATGCATAAAAATGCTGCACAAGCCTGGTTTCCTATAAATATGGCTAGCATGGCTGCAAGAGGAGACCTCAGTGACTTTGAAAGAGGGGTGATTGTTACGCATGTTTGGCAGGAGCTTGTGACAAAGCCAGCTTGCTGATGCTTCACAAGTAATGGTGTCCAAGGTGATGTCGGCATGGAACTCCGAGGAAAAGACATCATCAGCAAAGGGCAACAGTTGGCAAAAGTGCATACCCCAGGATTGTGATATCCATGCATTAATTTGAAGTGCAAGGCAAAGCAGGCAAACAGCTGCAGATCAATTGACTAAATTTCAACCTGGGGCGTGAACAGTTTCATTAAAAAATAAAAAATAATAATAAAAAGGTCTGCTGAGAACTCCACAGAGCAGGATACCTGTTAGGTTGCAGTGCATAAATCTCTCATTCCACCAGGCAATGCACGTTTGTGAGTCCAGTGGTGCAAAGAGCACAGGCAATGGACCACCGAGCAGTGGAGAAATATGTGATACATGGTCAGGTGAATCATCCATTACAATGTTCTCAATAAACAGATGAGTGCACCTGTGGCACCAACCTAAAGCAACTCCACAACCCTGTGTGCTTGGTTCTCACGGTGAAGGGTTCTGGTGGATCTATGATGATGTGGGGTACATATTCCTGGCATATTGTGGGTGCAGCCATCCCTTAGATGGCAAGGTCAATGCCAATCACTACTTAATGGTACTGAGTAATCATGTTCACCCCATGTTGCAGCATTTCTTTCCTGCCAGGAGGGGTGTCTTCAAGGATGACAATGCCACATACACAGAGCACGGATGGTCGCCCAATGGTTTGATGAGCATGACACTGATGTTATCCATACGTCATGGCCTTCTCAGTCCCCAGATCTGAACCCAATCGAGCATTTATGGGATATTCTGAAATGATGCCAAAGACAGTGTTTTCCACCTCCAAACAGGTGCGAGTTGATTGAATTTCTCGTGGATGAATGGTGCCGCATCCCTCCTGCAGAATTCCAGACGCTGGTGGACTCAATGCGATGACGCATACAGGCCGTACTGGTTACACATGGTGGCCCAATGCCCTACCAAATGACTGTACATTGGTGTTTCCCTTTATTTGTCCACCATCTGTTTATTGTTGCGGATTCGCGCCCGCCGGCGTGCGAACGGCCACGTAACTCGAATCGCGTCACGTCGCCCACCGGACGGACAATCCCGTCGTGACCCTCTCGGACTAACGCCGGGAACTAGTCACGGGTGGGCCTTTCATCCTCACCACGATCGTGCCAATCGGCCCCCCGCGTGGGATAGGGTTGCTCGCCAAATTCGACCTACCTAAGTACCCACACGGAGGGTAGACCGGGCGATCGCACCTCGCCGCAGGTCGACTTCGGACACGGGCCACTTTAAGCGACCCGTTCCGTACTATCGGGATAACCGAGCGGTGTTATCGTCAACCAGGACGGTTCGATTAATTATCGGGCGTTTTAGCCCACGACCAACCCTTTACGTGAAGTAAGATGGAGATTCAAGAAAGGAAAAGACGAAGCGAAACGGGAAAACAGTTCAACATAAAGCACATTTATTTCCCGATGAACGGAAAGCACACATATACAATTACACCAAAAGCAAATGTAAAAGAAGAAGAAACACACAATAATACACAAAAAGCAAATGTAAAAGCAAAACACAATGCAGATATACCACCGACTACCGAGCACACGGCAACACTTATACAGTTTTACTTCACAGACGGCGCCGACAACACATATACTCAAAGCAAAAGAAAAGGACCACCCTCAAGGATGATGGGGGCAGACGGGCCTGGGGCCGAGACCGCGTCGGGCCTACCCGTCTGATGAGCCGCAAAATGGCGGTGGCACCCCGACTCCGCGGGCCTCGCGGACAGTGTCTGGAATGGGGTGGGAACGGGGCCCCCTTCTCGCACTATCTCAGCGCGGGGGGGAAACAGGAGGGGGTTGTTGATGCTCGGGGGAAGGAGGATATCTCCCTGGCTCGGGTCCCGCGACGAGCGTCTCCACCACGACCTCGGTCGCGTTACCGGCCTCTCCTCTCCGCAGCTCCCCGACTCTCACACGAGCACCCCCTCGACTGCCTTCGCCGCCGCCACCTCTCCAACTCTCCACAGCTCCGTCCAACTGCCTTCTCCGACTCCTCTCTTGACTGGCTCTTCCCAACTCAACTCCGAACTGAACTTGACTCAACTACTACTGCTTCTTCTTCCCAACTCAACTCCGAACTGAACTTGACTCAACTACCTTTTTGGCGAGCGAACGCGGCCCTTTATAGCCCCCGTGGCTTCGTTCCTTCGCCTTCGACCCTTTACCTTCGACCCTTCACCTCTGGCTGGCTCCTCATTGGACCGAGGAAAAGTGGGTGTGAATGCTTTTTGATCCATGAATTTGCATATAGCGACCACACTCCGACGCACCTGGAGGCGGGGCCAAATCGCCCCACGCTCGCCGATAGGACGGAACAGAAGTGGGCGTGAGTCGTTTTTGATCCGTTTTCTTCGGAAAGGCTTGCCTCTGCACCCGCTGCTCGGTGCGCGCCCTGTACGAGTCCAGTATCGGTACCCACAAGCGGCGCAGGAATGCGGTGATGCGATGGTTGCGAGGGCGAGTTGTGACGGTAAAGGTCGTGGCTGTTGTTGTGAAGCGGCGTTGCGGTTGGTGGTTGTTGTGTGATGGCTGTTGAGACGTGGTTGGTGGTGGTAGTAATGGTGGTAATGGCGGCTGGTCCAAAATAAAGATAGTAAAAGAAAAACGGCTATCTAGAGGGGTTGCAGCCCGAATGAATGACATTTATTCCCTTGAAACAACGGGTTTGGGCCTAACTACACATATACTTACAGAGATATCTCACCTAAGGGACCTGAATGGTGGTTTGCGAATTTCGTCAACCACAACAATATGTATGTATGTGTGTATATATTAGTTTTAAAGCACAGCCAACCAAAATTTGTCATTTGGACCAAGTGCTAATCCACTGAAATTGCAACAAACTTCTGCAGGTATCAGCGATCAAACCCACCTATCTATTCCTATGTAGAACGAAGAACTTTTCTTGCTGGTGAAGGCTTTGTATTGATGTGCGTCAGCTGACAAATAGAACAATGGATGAAATCAACAAGACATTGATTGAGGGATGCTAACTGCCATGGAAAGCAAGGAGAAGTTGACATTTTGGGTGTTAAACCTTTGTCTTTGCTCAAAGAGTTAACACCCAAAATGTCAGCTTTCCCTTGCTTCCAATGGCAATTAGCATATCTCAATCAACGCCCCGTTGATGTCATCCATTTGTCGATTCCCAAGGTCGGCCAATGGAAGAGGTCTCTTGAATCCGTCGACCTCACCATCGGCAGTGACCTCTCCTGAGATGACAAAATAGCAAAGCTGGCCCCCAAAGCCAGAGGAAGATTGGGCATTCTCTGTCCGAAGTCAATCATTGGCAAAGCAGAACTACTCACAGCATAAGAGGCCATTGTCTAACTCAATGGAATAAAAAAAAAATTCATGTCCTTGATTTTTTTGAAGAACTGTGGCTACACATTGTCCCACTGTCAGTGTGCTGCATACTGTCACCTCGTTATTTCCTTCACCAAGATATTGCATTTAAGAAAAGAGCTCTTTATAATGTTACATGTTAGCTTGAGTAATAGCAGTTGATTCAGAAAATGATGGCCACTTTTGAACTCACTGCACCCATTAAATAAACACTGAGAGAAAATACATGCATCACAAAAATTGGCAATTTTCATCCGATTCACTTGAAAAATGAAGATCCTGAATGAACATACTGCTGCAGAAAAATAAGGCATAAGAGGGCAAGATAATCGGCTTGGAAAAAAATAAAGTCGCAATTGCTCCGTAAAAAAGAAAAAAAAACACTCAATTACATCGTTAATCAATGTCGCCAATTACCTTATCCAGCAACTCCTTTGTCTTGCCGAAGTGCATTTTGGCCTTTTCATAACAGGAAATGTTTGAAGGGCCTTGCAGGAAATAGTAACATCCCAGGTCATATCTCACCTAGGACACATATAAAAAGTTGTTAGCAGAAATTATGTTTCCTTTGGGATTTTTAAACAAAAAAAACACATTATGACAAAGATTTCGAATTGATCTCTTCCTACTGTGCAAGAGAAATAGATGGATAATGTTTGCTCTACCTTCTTTTACAGTGCTGGATAAATCTCTAGGAGTCCATCTACATAATCAGGCATGCAACAATGATGGAACAATTTCATTACGTCCGCCACGAATGTGGATAGAGGTTATGTTTTCACTCCTGTCAGTCTGTATGTTACAATCAAACATTCGCAAGTACATTGGTTGGTCTGGTCTGTGATTCTGTCTGTTTGTATGTCAATCACCTACAGGTCACAATTTTAAACTGATCTTCACAAAACTTCATGAAATTGTAGAGTTGGTCAAAAGCAAGAAGCCTATTTATTGATTGAGGTCAAAAGGCCAAAAGGTCAACATAGGTGAAATTTCTAAAATTGGCAATTTTCATCCGATTGACTTGAAATTTGAAGAGCATTTGCTTATAAAGTCACTGAATTCAACCACCAATTATTTTTTCTGGTCAAATGTGTTTCAGGGATTTCACAAGTATCGTGCTATGCATGACATGTTTCTTTCTTGTTCGTCTGTTTGCCTGTGAGGAAGATATCTCACAGAGTTCTGGGCGGGTTCAGACCCAATTTAGTGGACATGTTGGGTGTGTGAAAAGGACGAATTGATGGGATTTTGGTGAAAAATGGACATCCGGATGCAATAATTTTTCAGTGATTCTTCATAATTGAGAGATGGGGCCAACAACAATGTGTAGCACGACATCTCAAAAAGTTGTGGATGGATTATGACAAAACTTGGTGGATGAGTTGGGTTGGTGTGTTTCAGGGATGATTCAGGGACAAGAACAAGCCGATTAGATTTGGGTTATAGTCTGGATGCTGATCCGGCCCATCAATGAGATACAAAATGTAAATTGTTCATCTTGGTGGAGGTATGTGCTGTGCTGAGTGCCATTCTAGTTTTATATTTGTCATCGTCTTTCACCCAACATGCACTTAACATCTCATTTATTGTTGCCACAAAGTCGAATGTACGACATCAATTGTGTAAGCTATCGTGAAGGAGCCAGCATTAAATATCAACGAAGGTTGTCATATGGAATATGATAAACATAAAAAAAACTACCATACATGATATGAGTTTTAAGGCTCATATGTCCACAAGATAGAAATTTTTAAAATAACAATAATAAATAAATTAATTAAAAAGTTGGGTTGCTGCAATGCAGGTTTCTCTTCTACAAACCCTTTTCAAAAACACTTCTAATTACCATGAGTTTCCTTTTCTTATTAAAACAGTCATTTTCTCTTTTGTAATAAAATAAACCCGAACGATGAACAAAATGAACGTTGTGTTTAATTTGACACCTTTAACTCCAAATCTCCAAAAAAGAGACAGCTGAAAGATGGCGTATATTTCTTGCAATGCAGTTAAGTTGTGACATGTCCAAAAAAGGGAAAAGATCATTTTGGTTACAAACTTCAGTCATGTCAAAAGCATGCCCAAACATCACGGCTCAACGTTTGGGCACATTGGACCTGATACACTGCAGTATTTTTGGATTAATATCTGCACAAGGTAATGAAAGCACAAGCTTGTGCTGTCATTTCTCAAAACCATGTTGTGCTTACGGACTTACCAGAACAGCTGTACACACAAAGACACAACAGGGTTTGTAGAGTAATCCACTAACACGAATGCAAAAAATTTCAATATCCCAGTTTCAGAAAACTCATGGAAACATGAAAGAAATTCAAACAAACACAAGGAAGTTGCGCGCACGTACGACCTGATGATCTCATCGAGTGTGAACAGAACAAAGCATTGGGACCGGATATAGTACTAAAGTACAGAAAAAAAAGAAAGGATGGCATTGCTAATTGAGGTATCAGTACCCAGCTGTTTTTGCCAAAAAAAAAAAATGACAGAAATCAAGAAGACGACGAAATACCAAGATCTTAAAAATGAAGTCAAAAGATCCTGGAAGCTGAAGAATAGAGAAATTGTACAAGTGATAATTGGAGCAACGGGAATGATGAAGAAGAACCTCGCAGACATTTCAAAAACGATCCTTGGGAATATTACAAGAAAACTGCAGTTGGAGGCTGTTTGGGACTCGGTTATAAATCCTGAAAAGAGCCCTTGGAACAAAACTTTTGAGAAGAAGAAAACTTCATAACTTAGTCCACGAATCATGATTCCTTCCCGAAACCGAAATGGACATGGATACTTCGAGACCAGGCAGGACACAATTCCACATTCTGAAACCCGCACATGGAGACAACCACACACACGAGGTTGACCTCGGGGGAAGCATAAACTGGGGACCAGCTATGCCATTTAATGGTGGCACTGTCTCTGTTCTCCCCAGTCAGTTTAACATTTGTAGAGAAAAATCTACTCTTCCAACCCCCTCTCTTCATGGGATCCCAAATCATGGGGTTTGTCCATGCTCTATCCTTGAAACGTTGATCTCCCAGCGATGAATCAGCACGTAACATTTTCAACATTTTGGTACAGTTCGACCAGAGTTGGAATCGGACCACCAACCTCCCAGGTACTAGCCACAATGCCACTGAAACTGGTTCTGCCTTTTTGAGTGATAGGTTTTCAATGCGTGACCATTTTCCAAAGGCATCACTCAATGTCTACTTGTTCCATAACTTTCATGAATATTGACCAAAATGCAATGCTTTCTTTCAGTGCTTCATAGGAAACATAACTGCCCAGGTCAAAAAACCAGTTAAAACCAGTACACATTTTCAACTGGTCTCTATTGGTTCTAATTGGTCTTTAACTGGTCTCTATTGGTTTCAACTGGTACCAGTTAAATTCAGTCAGAATTCCAATTTCCCAGTTGAAAAAAACAGTAGCTCATATTTGTACCAGTTAAAGTCTTACTGGTTCCAGTTGATACCAGTTGTTAAATACATGTATTTCAACTGGTAATATATCACTCTATTCCAATTTCCATATTAAAACCAGTAAGAAACCAACTGGCTTTACTGGTACCAGTTGGCTACTGGTTTTCAACTGGTACCAGTTGACCAGTAAGCTACTGGTCTTTACTGGTTTTTTGACCTGGGTGGCACTATAATACAACTCAACGTTCAATAGTACACCATGCAGACATCCTCTACCCTCCAAAACACCAAATACAGTGTGTGTATATGTGTGTGTGTGTGTGTGTGTGTGTGTGTGTGTGTGTGTGTGTGTGTGTGTGTGTGTGTGTGTGTGTGTGTGTGTGTGTGTGTGTGTGTGTGTGTGTGTGTGTAAGAACGATATAATAAAATATCCCTACACACACACACACCATTTTGGTGGGGTTGTTTTATTTACACGGAAAGATTTAGTGTATCGTTGTATCAATAAATTATGTACGTAACACACCCAATATATGCATAGAGTGGCTGATGATGATGATTTTAGCACAGTGTGCAATGCTATATGGTGTTTGTGAAGATGAATAGGGTGCTTCTTCTTCCTCTTTCATTTGCAGCACATGGCTATGGGGAGCATCACTGTCTTGGGGGGGGGGGTACAGCTGTGCCGCTGATGCAGTAGTTCCTTCCTGCACGTTGGAGAAATGCATGGTTCACAAAGTGGGTATGCTGTGGTATGTTTGTGGGAAATTCCACATAAAACTATTATGAGGTATTTAGACAAACCATCAATGGTCAGAAATGAAAGTGGACATCTTGGGGAACCTGTAGAAACCAGCAATATCAAACTCTCCATTTCCCTGTTTTACTAAAGATGAATTAAAGCAACAGAATATGGGTATTTTAACCTCAGAAATGTTACAGTTTGATTGGTAAAAAAAATGATTTTACTGTACGTTTCTTATGTGACAGTTATTTTGAGTGTGGTGACTCAGAATGTGAACTTTGGTGTCTCTTTTATGTTTTGATGATGTTCTGTCTCCCTATCTGATGAAATAATGGATTCGTACATAACGCTTCGTGTCCACTGCATCGAGAAAAATAAGGAGTCCAGTGTTGATAATGTTTCTGATGATTTTTATTCCAAATCTCCCTTAATTTCTTGGAAATATGACAGAGTCTAACGACAGAAAAATATAAATCAAAATTGTGATCAGAAAAATAAAATTCGGACCGCAAGTAATCCCATCTTGATTTTCGTGTCAGTCCCGTTATGTACGAATCATCATCTCTCGTCGGACGCAAATAACGCTAGCATTAGAAAATCTTGCCGTCTTGCAAACTTCCCCGATTGATGGATATAATAGGCACTTGCAAGCGTGTCAGCACATTTCCATTCGCCGTCGAGCGCATCATTTGTCTTCGTGTCCGTGTCTTTGCGAGAGCCGTAACGTACGAATCCAGCGTGAGGACGCCGAGCCGAACGAGGTGACTCGCATTTGTCTGATAATTCTTCATTTTAACCAACGCTAGAATTTTTTGTTGCTTCGTGAGGATCCAAGAGGTAAGAATTATGTTTTTCTTTTCATGTTTAAAGTGATTATTTTCAAAAGTTAGAAAGAAATCGATTCGATTTTAACGTTATTTTTCGCTAACAAGTGTGGCTTTCTTTGCTTCTGAACTCGTCTGTGTTTTCTTCGTAATTTATAACATCGGACTCTCTCAAAATGTGTTGTTTTTTTTTCATTTTCCTGTCACATATTGAGCCTGTTAAAAAAGGCAGAGTAAAAATTATCTGTTTCTTATCCCAAAATATAATACTTACATTGTTTTTTTCATCTGATTCCATACATAACGCTGACGCCAAGCTCGAAATTTGAACGTGACATGGAAACGAAAGATTTTCGTGTCAGCGTAATGTACGTAGAGGCTTCATAAATTACTTTGATTCTAGCTGAACTGAAGATCGTATTTATCTTTTTAGTGATAGTTAACATAATTTATCATTATATCAATTGTACCAGGAATGTACTTTTAATGCTGGAACCAATCATTTAAATCGAAATGTGAGATATTGCTTCCATACATAACGCTGACGCAATTATTTTGTTGTCTGCAGTTATGTACGAATATGAACTTGGAAAATCATTACAACGCACCGTAAACGGTAATAAATGACATATTGGCTGATCTAGAGTATAAATATACATGTTCTTCTTTAATATATAACACCAAAGTGGTAGTGGAATAGTTTATTGAGCGTGGATTAACCGTCTGTAGATCTTTCAGGGCACATGCTTTGGCTTAGTCCCATTTATATAAATTTGCGTTGTATTTTCTAAGTGTTACGGCGCAGCCAATAGTGAATTGAACCGATTTAAGTAGCAGGGTATCTGTCTGTATGATTTGTGGTTCGGGAATAAACTGAATCGATTGATGATTATATTGAAATTAATATTGTTGTGGTTACCAAATTCGCAAACCACCATTCAGGTCTCTTAGGTGAGGTATCTCGGTAAGTACATGTGTAGTTAGGCCCAAACCCGTTGTAAAGTGGGAATACATGTCATTTATGCGTGCTGCGACTCTTCAGGATAGCCGTTTTTCTTTTGCTATCTTTATTTTGGACCAACCGCCATGATTACCACCACAACCACAACATCAACCACCAACCACAACGCCGCTTCACCACAACCGCCACGACCTTCCCGTCACACCTCGCAACCGTCGCATCGCCACCGTTCTTGCCCCGCTGTGGGTACCGGTGTTGGACTCGTGCAGGGCGCGCGCCGAACAGCGTGTACAAAATCACGGATTTTGTGCTTCAAAAATGGATCAAAAACGACACACGCCCACTTTTTGCCGTCCAATCGGTGAGCGAGGGGCGAATTGGCCCCGCCCCCAGGGCGATCGATATATGCAAATTTATGGATCAAAAAGCCTTCACGCCCACTTTTTCTCGGGCCAATGGGGAGCGAGGTGAAAGGTCGAAGGGAGGGGGTCAAAGATGAGAGGGCGAAGCTACGGGGCTGATAAAAGGACCGTGTTCGTCAGTCCAGAGAGTCCAGAGGCGGAGAGTAGGAGAGTAGGAGAGTCGGAAACAGAGAGTTAAGACTTCGCGGGCGGTGGAGTTGGCAAGAAGGAGCTGGTCGTCGTCGTGGGCATTGGAGTCGGAGCGGAGGGGACGGAGCAGTGGAGAGGCGGCGAGGGCAGACGAGGGGGTGCTCGCGTCGTGCAGGGAGCTGCACCCAGGGAGGCCGACAGCGCGACCTGGCCGAGGTGGAGACGCTCGTCGCGGGACAACAAGAATCCTCTATACCCCGAGCATCAGCAACCCCCTCCTGTTTCCCCCCGCGCTGAGATAGTGCGACCAAGGGGGCCCCTTTCCCACCCCCTACCAGACACTGCCCGCGAGGCCCGCGGAGTTGAGGCACCATCGCCGCTCCGCGTCTCATCACCAGACGGGTAGGCGCGACCCGGTCTCGGCCTCAGGCCCGCCTCATCTTTGAGGGTATTCTTTCCTTGGTTTTGGGTATGTGTTGTCGGCACCGTCTGTGAAGTAAAATTGTTTCAGTGTTGCCGTGTGCTCGGTAGTCGGATAGCTCTGCATTGTGTTTCTCTTTTATATTTGCTTTTTGTGTAATATTGTGTTTTTTATTTTCTGTGTGCTTTTGGTGGAATTGTATATGTGCGCTTTCCGTTCAGCGCGAATAAATGTGCTTTGTGTTGAACTGTTTCCCGCTTCGCTTCGTCATTTCTCTCATTGAATCCTCATCTTGCTTCACGTAAAGGGTTGGTAGCGGGCTGAATACGCCCGATAATTAATCGAACCGTCGAGGTCGACGATAACACCGCTCGGTTATCCCGATAGTACGGAAAGGGTCGCTTAAGTGGCCCGTGTCCGAAGTCGACCTGCGGCGAGGTGCGATCGCCCGGTCTACCCTCCGCGTGGGTACTTAGGTAGGTCGAATTTGGCGAGCAACCCTATCCCACGTGGGGGCTGATTGGCTCGATCGCGGTGAGACCGAAAGGTCCACCCGTGACTGGTTCCCGGCGTTGGTCCGAGAGGGTCACGACTGGATTGTCCGTCCGGTGGGCGACGTGCCGCGATTCGAGTTACGTGGCCGTCTCACGCCGGCGGGCGCGGAATCCGCAACACTGGTATCAGGTCGTGCGATTCAAATCCATCGCCCTCCTCGCGGCACTGGTATCGGAGAACAGGAAAACGGGCTCTCCTGTCTCCAATTAAATTCACGGGAATCGGTCCAGGGGTGAGAGAAGCGACCCCCGATTCCCTCCAAATTACGAGCGAGCGAAATTAACCCTTCACGAGAAGCAAGATGGCGTCTCAAGGCGAGCGGGAGCCGGGGGTATTAGAAATGGATGTAGAATGTGTAGAATCCATGGTCCAGGATGGAATCCCCGAGCAGGAAATGTTGATTGTGCAGGAACACGGACTCGCCCAACTGAACCCAGAGCCCGAAATGGGTGCGGCAGCGGCCGCGGTGTATGACACCTCCCCCCCCCCTCCTCTCCACCAAAACCCTTCCCCAAACCTTGCCGAAACGGCTCAGCTGAGTGCATCCGACATGGCCCAGCTATGCGCCATGCTGGTGGCAATGAACGAAAAGATGAATGCGAAAATGATCGAAAAAATGGATGCGAATATGAAAAACGAAATGAAAGGCATGAACGAAAAGATGGATGCGAATACACAACAAATGAACAAAAAGATGGATACAAATACAAATGAAGTGAAAACGACGATGGATGCGAATACACAGCAAGTGAGAAAAGAAATGAAAGAACTACGGGGTGAGACGCAGAACATGGGCCGATGCCTGCAGGCGGGCATGAAGGCCGTGACCAGGGAGCTGGAAATGGCGACTCCACGTGCAGGAACAAACGAGCTGGAAGGGGGTGCAACGGCTGACAGGCCCGCGGTGGAGGCGGGTAAAAAAATAATTCAGGGGGCGTGTTGGGCGAGGGTCGTGACAGAGGAATCGACGGTGACCAAAAGGGAAAAATTAAATGGGGAGACCAAAACGTGTGAGACGAGACACGAGGTGACGACAACGGAAATAATAGTGGAGACAAGGGAGGTAAAGGGTGAAGAGTTGGCAGTGACGGTAGCCGGGAAGGGAACGATAGAGGAGAGACTACACGGTGAGGACGGGGTAAGTGACGCACACACGGAGGTAGTGGAGGACAATGGGGTTGAGCTCGCGGAGCGTGTAGAGACCCAGTGCGAGCACCTGGACGGCCTCCTCCAGGAACGAGGGGAGGGAGTCTGCCCCCTTGAGGCGAGTCACGACCAGGTGGGTTCGGTCGTGCTTTGCGAGGTTGAGGGGAGGAGTGCTGTGAATGGGTGCACGGAGAGCTTGGGGGGTATAGAGGCCCCGGAGACCCTTGTGGAGACACGAATCCCCAGTGTGGTTGTCCCTGTGTGTGTGGTGCAAGGTGTGAGTGCGTCCCCGTGTGTGGAAGCGACCCCGTGTGTGAGTGGTGTGGTGGCGATGGTGCCGGAGTACGTGCTTCCCAGCACGCCGTGTGTGGATGAGGCACGAAGTGTGGATGAGGCACGGTGTGTGGATGAGGAACCGCGGGTGAGTTCCCCCTCGTGTGTGAGTGAGGCACGGTGTGTGGATGAGGCACAGCGGTTGAGTGCCCCCGCGTGTGTGAGTAGTATGGTTTGTGTGAGTAGTGAGGCACGCGTGAGTGAACGGCCGTATGCAAGGGAGACCGTGTGTGTGAGAGAGCGGTATGTGAGGGAGATGTCGGTTGGCATGCGGGAGCACGCAGCCGCGTCTCCCGGTGTGAATGTGATGGAGTGGACTGTGTGCGTCGTAACACGCAGGTGTGCGTGGGTGGAATGGAGGCGACGACGGCGACATGACAGGAAAGGAAGCCGGGTAGCGGCTGTAGTTGTTTCGCGGACCGTGCCGGGTTCACCCAGCAGTGAGCACGAGGTTCGTGCTGTGCAACGCACGAGACCGCCACGTGCTCGCTTGCGAGAGTGAAGTCCCGGTCCGGAAACGCACGCGGTGGATTTGCCGATCCCGCGGACGGACAAAGTTTAGGCAGGACTACGGATTTGGACCGGACGGGTTCTCCACGCGATCGTGTGTGTTAAGCTCCAACGGGCAAAGCACATGTGTTCGCGTGGGGAACCCCTCGAGACGTGGGGCTTGTGTTTTTTTTTTATGCGCACGGTGACGTCATGGCTGCACGTGGGGTTGGAATCCGGCAGGAGAGGTATCCCTGCCGGATGGGACCGTCCAAGGAGGGACGAGGAACACGTGCAGCTGCATGACGTCACGGGCAGGTGTAAAGTGCGCGAGCTCTGAGTTGCCGCGCAGGTGCTGCGCATGAAAAAAAAAAAAAACAAGCCTCACTTTCGGGTGCACAGGATTCCTGGGCAAGGGGTGGAAGACCCCCTTGACCTGGGCACAGGATGAAAACTAGTTAGGGGGAAGGGTTAGCTTAGTTAGACCGACTTCATGGGGCAGGGGTAAGTCCTCATGGAGTCCGTGGAATGGATTAGGTAGAGGGATTTAGCGAGATTTAGGATGGGAAATAAAATGAATTTATGATTTGGAGACAGAGACAGACTTGTGGATGTGTAGCGGGGACGTAGTTTAGCTACGTAGTGTTAAAAGGAACGTGCTGTAGTTTAAGGGACGACGTGGGAGCACGAGTTAGTTAGGGGATGTAGTTAGAAGGATGGCAGAGTTCAGCGGTGTGTGTGTTGAAGAGTTGGTGAGTTATGATGTGCTTGGTGAGTGAGTGAGGCCAGCGGGTCTGTGTGAGTGGAGCGAATGGGGAATGCATGGTGCGATGAGTGATTGGGGGGAGGAGTGACTCCCGCCCAAGGGACCCCCGGGGTCAGTGCAGAGTGAGTTAGCTGGGTTAGTCAAATTAACAAAAATGGAGGTCGTTTTGTTGTTGGTGGGAAAGTAGGCTCGAGACCCATTTGGAGGGGTGCAGGAGCCCTGTTGACGGGCTTGGGAGCGTGGCTGCGAAAGGTGAGTATCGCTGAGTGGGTACCCCGGGCACCAGGCTAGTCGGCCGCGGTAGGCCATGGGCCAATGGGGGCCGGGATAGAGTAGTGGGCACGGGTGCGCCTGCTTGGTGCGGGGGCCCGGGGCGCCATTAGCCGCGTGGGCAGTGTTGTGGGCACGGGTGACCCTCGGAAAGGGGCCCGGGAGGCCGGCCTGCCACGTGTGCGTTTCAGGGGAGGTGCCATGGGGGGCACTCCCCGGTGTTAGGGAGCTGGTAGGCTCGGAGGCAGTGTAGTGTCCGGGGGTGCCATAGCGGGAGATTCGGCAGAGGGTCGTGCCTGCCAAAGGGAGCCACGTGTCCCAGCCAGGAGACCGTGTGAGGGCACGGAGAGAAAATTGGGGGGCGAGGCCCGAAATTGTGAGGACACCAACACAGGCGACGGGAATCTGGGTTTATAGAACCAATAGTTTAAGCGAGAGGCGCTTGTTGAAAGCCCCGGGGTAGTTTAACAGTTAAATGGATAGGGTAGATTAGGAAGTGTACCCCTCCGCACCATCCATCCCCTCGCTGTCGTTGTGGGCCGCTGGACCCACTTTGGTTATAGATCGCCGAACTCTGGGGAGGCCATTCTGAGGCTTCGTTGGGCCTCGACACAGGACGTTAGCTCTCCCTTGTTCCCCTCCGGGAAGGGAACGTAGGGGTTGGGAGTAGGCTAGGTGACAGGATAGGTTAGCCGAACAAGGACGATAAAGGGGGTTAGGGGACGATTTATAGTGGGGAAGTAAAAATAAAAACAACAAAAAAATAAGTTGGGGCTAAATTGGGGTTTGACAAATTAAGGGAGTGGGTATGTACAGTGACAGGCAAAGGCGATAGGTGGGAGGGAGACAGGTAGGTAGGTCCGAGCCCGCCTTCCAAGTGGCCAGCACCACCGCACTCCCTCCACCAACCTCCACTGAACGGCAAAGGCTGGCCAACTTCATCGGCTGGCCGTGTTTTGCTTCAAGGCAGAGGCCGGCCAACTTCATCGGCAGCTGTTGTTTTGCTGCAAGGCCTGTGCCATCGGCTGGCCGTGTTTTGCTTCAAGGCCTGTGCCGGCCGGATCATCTGCAGCTGTGGTACTTCAAGGCCTGTGCCGGCCAGTTCATCTGCCGGCTGTGTTTGCCTGCAACGGCCTTCTTCGGTGGGCTGTGTTTGCCTGCTACCTTTGCCATGCCATGCCCACAGCCCCTGTTCACCGCCCCGTTCAATTTTTGCTTTGCCCCCCCTGTTCATTTCCATGTGCGCCAGGATCCGCAAGGCAACAGTTTGCAAGCTGCGAGAACTGCCCTGTTGGCAGCTACAACACGGGCCTGCAGTGGCGGCCCGTGCACCGTGTTTGTGTTCATGCATCCATTCGTTGTGCTCATTGCGTGTGCCACTTGAGCTGGCACGGAGACTGCGTTTGTGCAGCCCATGCACCGTTGTGGTTCACTGCGTTCAGTTCAAAAGGGAAGGCCTTGGACTGCGTGTGAGCAGCCAGCCACATTCCCTGTCACCTGCATTGTTTTGAGCCAGAGACTGCATGCGGGCAGCCTGGCTCCCTGCTAACTGCTTTTCTTTTGCAGAGTTCAATGATCCTGGGCCATGGTTTAGTGTAAAATTTGTAAGTTAAGGTTAAGATGTACTGTAAATATGAGTGCGCCCCCGGCATGTATGTCTTAGCGCCGGCAATTTTATTTAAGTCGTCCGTGTGAGTGAGTTTGTTTAGGTAGTTACGCAGCCCTCAGGTTATTTATTTTGGGGACACGAATACCATGAATGTCGCACTCAGGGATCCGTAGGTAAAATGTACTAGGGGAAAACTACACATGATGGCACACGAAAATTTGATGACTCGGGCCGAGTCTGTAAAAAGGGGAGGGGGTAGTGTTGTGGTTACCAAATTCGCAAACCACCATTCAGGTCCCTTAGGTGAGGTATCTCGGTAAGTACATGTGTAGTTAGGCCCAAACCCGTTGTCTAGTGGGAATACATGTCATTTATGCGTGCTGCGACTCTTCAGGATAGCCGTTTTTCTTTTGCTATCTTTATTTTGGACCAACCGCCATGATTACCACCACAACCACAACATCAACCACCAACCACAACGCCGCTTCACTACAACCGCCATGACCTTCCCGTCACACCTCGCAACCGTCGCATCGCCACCGTTCTTGCCCCGCTATGGGTACCGGTGTTGGACTCGTGCAGGGCGCGCGCCGAACAGCGTGTACAAAATCACGGATTTTGTGCTTCAAAAACGGATCAAAAACGACACACGCCAACTTTTTGCCGTCCAATCGGTGAGCGAGGGGCGAATTGGCCCCGCCCCCAGGGCGATCGATATATGCAAATTTATGGATCAAAAAGCCTTCACGCCCACTTTTTCTCGGGCCAATGGGGAGCGAGGTGAAAGGTCGAAGGGAGGGGGTCAAAGATGAGAGGGCGAAGCTACGGGGCTGATAAAAGGACCGTGTTCGTCAGTCCAGAGAGTCCAGAGGCGGAGAGTAGGAGAGTAGGAGAGTCGGAAACAGAGTTAAGACTTCGCGGGCGGTGGAGTTGGCAAGAAGGAGCTGGTCGTCGTCGTGGGCGTTGGAGTCGGAGCGGAGGGGACGGAGCAGTGGAGAGGCGGCGAGGGCAGACGAGGGGGTGCTCGCGTCGTGCAGGGAGCTGCACCCAGGGAGGCCGACAGCGCGACCTGGCCGAGGTGGAGACGCTCGTCGCGGGACAATAAGAATCCTCTATACCCCGAGCATCAGCAACCCCCTCCTGTTTCCCCCCGCGCTGAGATAGTGCGACCAAGGGGGCCCCTTTCCCACCCCCTACCAGACACTGCCCGCGAGGCCCGCGGAGTTGAGGCACCATCGCCGCTCCGCGTCTCATCACCAGACGGGTAGGCGCGACCCGGTCTCGGCCTCAGGCCCGCCTCATCTTTGAGGGTATTCTTTCCTTGGTTTTGGGTATGTGTTGTCGGCGCCGTCTGTGAAGTAAAATTGTATAAGTGTTGCCGTGTGCTCGGTAGTCGGATAGCTCTGCATTGTGTTTCTCTTTTATATTTGCTTTTTGTGTAATAGTGTTTTTCTTTTCTATGTGCTTTTGGTGGAATTGTATATGTGCGCTTTCCGTTCAGCGCGAATAAATGTGCTTTGTGTTGAACTGTTTCCCGCTTCGCTTCGTCATTTCTCTCATTGAATCCTCATCTTGCTTCACGTAAAGGGTTGGTAGCGGGCTGAATACGCCCGATAATTAATCGAACCGTCGAGGTCGACGATAACACCGCTCGGTTATCCCGATAGTACGGAACGGGTCGCTTAAGTGGCCCGTGTCCGAAGTCGACCTGCGGCGAGGTGCGATCGCCCGGTCTACCCTCCGCGTGGGTACTTAGGTAGGTCGAATTTGGCGAGCAACCCTATCCCACGCGGGGGCTGATTGGCTCGATCGCGGTGAGACCGAAAGGTCCACCCGTGACTGGTTCCCGGCGTTGGTCCGAGAGGGTCACGACTGGATTGTCCGTCCGGTGGGCGACGTGCCGCGATTCGAGTTACGTGGCCGTCGCACGCCGGCGGGCGCGGAATCCGCAACAATATTAATACTCCTGTCAATATTGTGGTGAGTATGATAATGGGAAAAATAAATCACACATCGACCCGTTCAATCTAACATGCTGAGACACTTTTTTTTTTTTCTTGTCAAAAATTATTTGTGCCCTCCTCCCCCTCCCACAATGTCAAAGATGTAGGTTTATCATTAGAATAATTTGTTATGCCACAGCAGTTTACTTTATGAAATGAAAAGTCGGGTTCTGATTGTTTCTTTCATATTCAAATTAATGTTTCTAAGGATTTTTTGAAAAGCAATTAAGGAACAACAAATTTCCTTTTCAAAATCGTGTATTCCTCGATCAAATTCCAATGTAATTAATTTCCATTTCTTATATTGTTTTTACAGTTTGTGATGATGGAATCTGTGGGCAGATGATAGAAATGTTCCCCAAAGATGCCAGCAATAAAGCTGAAGGAGGATCCTGTCAAGAACAAGAATGAAAATTCAAAAAAGTGGAGAGCTAATATAAAGGCAAATCTAGAACTTTATAAAGTCTTCTGTGACTCAGAAAAGGAAAGAGTCAGAGAATATCGTCTGAGACGGTCTGAAGAGGTGAAGAGCCGTGGCCGGGAACTTCAAAGAGAGAGTCAGCGGCAATATAGGCTTCGTAAGAAGGAAAAAGAAAATGGTACGTAGAAAATAAAGACGAGGAAATCAACAGATGACCAGAGGGAAAAATCGAGAAAACAAAAAAGGGATTCAAGAGCGAACTTGTCAATGCAAAAGAGGGTAGCCATCAACAAGAATATAAAGCCCCCGTCACACCTTGATGATTTAGCCAGCGTGTGGCAACGTATCAAAATTGATCTAAAACGCTGGCGTACGCTGAACTCTTGATGTTTTTTTCAGTTTTGGGCGTATATCAACGAAATGGACGTATGCATAACGTACACAGAACGTTTCGATAACTTATACCAACGAATGCTTAGCGTGTTGTCGGCATTCACAACTTATGCCCAACGATAGTCAAACTTATGCATAGTGCGCGGCAGAGTATCACCGACGATCACTTGGTGTAGCCTATTAAAAGGCTGCGGCTCGACGATTCAAATCATAACCGCACTAGACATCGAAGTGTCAACATCACCGTCATGCCGAAGAAAAAAAAAAGAAACAAAAAAAAAAACCATGGAGTCTGGAACACTGACGGGTTCCTCCTGTGAAGCCCATTTTTATATACCAATTCCCCTAAATGCTGCCAATACGCCATTATACGGTAGCTGTAAGTTAGAAACACGTTCAGTAAGTTCTGTGGTAGTCCGGAAGACGTCAAATACGTCTACATACGTCAATATGCGTTGGAGATACATTACACATAGGTTAGAAATAAGTTTCGGGTACGCTAGACATTACCTCGACGTATTTCAACTTATGAGTAACTTACAAGTAACGTGTGTCGACGTGTGTCAACGATCGCATAACGTGCTTACAACTTATGGCCAGCGTATGCAGAACGTGTGAGTCATACGTCGAAAAATTTTGAGCATGTTAAAATTTGTCGACGAGCTCAGCGTACTACGACGTATGCCAGCGTACTACGACGTATGCCAGCGTGCTTCAGCGTGCTCTTAATGTATACAAATCTTACCCATAACGTATTCGACGTGTTGCAGCGTATTCGCCAAATTTTTCATACATCGGCATACGCTGGCTAAAACGTCAAGGTGTGACAGTCCCTTTAGCAGTTAAGGTGGCACCAAGTTATGCACACGTCAGTTCGAGCGTGTATTTACAGTTTTGTATATATTCAATGGTAACTTTAAAACCGGACGTGCTGCAGGTCTAAGAATTTAGATTTAGGTATTTGAATAGATGCAGATTAACATAATGAGTTGCATTTCATGTTCCCCAAAACTTTTTTTGCCCTTTGTGCAAGAGTATGTGTACCCACTTTGTGAGCCATGCATAGAAGGAATTTGCAATTTGTTCAGGGTGACGGCGTTAGCTCGCCTACTCTTCATGAAGGACACCATGGGATATTTAACATCCACAAACTAGTGCTGGCAGACAGGACGCCAAGTATGACGTCCAACCGAGGGACGGCACACACATTTGACGAATTTCCCTGTCCGCGAAACGCCAGAATGACAGTTTATAGCTGGGCCAAGATTCGACTCCAGGTGAGACAGCTTAGAGACGACTGCGTTTCAGGAGGCTCTCCTGCCAGTCCTATTAAGTGCTGCCTTGCGCATTTTGGGTCTCAATTTGGGTAGTTTTTGTTTGCTTACAGCATCAAGGCTGGTGGGAGAAAGAGACAGCAAAAGGTGGAAGGCCGACACACCGACAGAGGTTCTGGAGGCGAACAAGCAGAAAATGAAAGTTGACCATGTTTCTGCTGTTCTTATTGGCCAGCAGCCACCTTTACAGGACAAAGCATGATTTTTCCAGAGAACATCGTGGAGGCACAAAATTTACAGCTGTGCAACACATACTCTTCCAATCTAACCCAGATAAATACTTGAATGCAGTGAAACAAAGGAATATCAATCCATACTTCTCCACTGACAATCGGAGAGGATAAAAAATAAAAACTAGAAGGGCACTCGGTAGAGCGCATACCTCCGCCACATAATGCCTGACCACGAGAACATATCGGTCCCAATACATTTTTGAAATATCATGTTATACAGTACAATATCGTTTTTGGCCCTATCTCTCAATGGTGAAGAATCACTTTAAAAATTAAATAACTCGTATCCAGATTTGGATCTTCACCAAAATCGAATCAATACGGCCTTGTCACACACCCAACCTGTCAACCAAGTTTCGTCTGAATCCATCCACAACTCTGAGATATTGTGCCATATATTAATGTAGCCCCATCTCTCAATGGTGAAGAATCACTTAAAAGAATTATCAGATCCAGATTTGGATCTTCACCGAAAATGAATCAATACTTCCTTGTCACACACCCAAAGTGTCCACGAAGTTTTGTCCGAATCAATAACTTTTTGAGACATCATACTTTTTTTTTTTTTGGTACATATTGTTGTTGGCCCTATCTCTCAATGGTGAAGAATCACTGAAAAAATTCAAGTAGTTGGATCCGGATCTTCACCAAAATCTAAACCGTTTGTCCTTGTCAAACACCCAACCTTTCCACAAAATTTCATTCAGATCAATCCACAACTTTTTGAGATATTCTGCAAACAAATAAGGAAATGAAATTGCTCGTTGAGCAAGGAATTGCCGGAATAACTTTGTCATATCTCCATGATCTCTGAAAAAAAACAAAAACCTGGAAATCAATTTGGTTCTTACAAGTCGATAGTACTGCTGTTTAATGAGTTATAGCACTTAGTTTGGTCATAATCATAACTTGGAAGTCAATCGGACTTGAAATGGCGTTTTTATCGCAATTTGAAATTTTTGACCCGACCCTCTTCATATTCGACCCCCAACCGCTAAGAAGGGTGTTGGTGTGACACCCAATGAGACATATGGTTGGATGCAGTATTGGAAGATGCACATTTTGGATTTGGTTTGAAGTCGATACGACCATTTTAGCGGACATTATTGCGAAAATAAGAATTTTGGTTTTTCGGTGACCTTGACCTTTGATCGAGATTCACCAAAAACGACAAGTATCTAAGTTTAGTTGGACCATGGCCGATGTCTTTACCCAGTTTGGTCATGATCACTGAAACGGTGTGGCTGCTACAGGGTGAACAAACACACAAACAGACAGACAATCAGACACACAGAATGACACACACAACCGACCAACATGCTTGCCGAAATCCGAAGGATTCCGGCAATTAACAAACAAGATGACGACGCCGTGCAGAGCACAATACTTGCAAAATCCATAAAACAAATTTAACCTCAAAAATAATTTGTGGTTCAATTCAATGACCAAATATGCAACTCCTCTTCAAATTTCAAGTGAATCGGATGAAAATTGACAATTTTAGAAATTCGGCCCATGATGACCATTTGGCCAATGTGGACCTACAAAATAATTGGTGGTTGAATTCAGTGACCCAATATATATATTATATATATTGTTGGGGGGCCGGGTCTCGGCGGCGAGCACAACCGCTAGGTGGAGCAGTAGAATCGGCTCCACCGAACACCCGGAATTTAGGTCGTACCTTTCAGATAAATCCGAAAGGTCACGGGTACCTCATCGGACCGAAGATCGCCAATAGGTCGACCACGTGGGATAGGGTCAATTGCCAATTTCAATATACCTAAATACCCACGTCGTCCAAACTACCGGGGAAATTCACCCTCGGCAGGATCTGCGTGATCCGGGCCGTTACCGAGCCGGACCCCGAGCGGAGAGTACCAGATTTCTGCCAGGCCGATTGCACGATTACGGCAACAATGAAGCCTCTTAATTCCCGGTCGCAGTACGGCAAACCAATGATAGAAAGGACAAGGACGAGCTGAGACATTCAACAAAAGGGGAATTTATTAACAATAGGGGGAATGGAACACACAAAGAGCAGAGTTATCCGAATAAGAAATGTGAATAATGTGCAACAAAAAGCACTTAACAGTTCTACTTTTAGACGGGGCCCACGGACACACACGCACACACACAAATACCCAGAACAAATGATGGCCGCGGCCTTTATTGATACCCCCAGCTCGGAGGGAAGGTGAGCTGGAGGTAAGGATAACGTGCTGGCTACCTGGCCGCGTTCGCGCGGCTCGATGTCCGCACCTTCCCGGAGCACCAGTCGCCAAAGTACGGACCAGGGCAGCCGAATCCAGAGGAGGCGAGACGACGTGATCTCCCTTGATGAAATGGTCGACCGCTCGCTGTAATGCGCCAGACGAGACACCTCCGAAGCGCGGGATGCAGTCCGCCGCAAACCCAGGCAGACGTGTTTCGAGACACACGGGACGCAATCTCTCCTCACGCTCGTCCCGACAACCACTCCTCACGCTCGTCCCGACAACCACTCTATGAGGGAGCCGCTTATTCTTCTGGCCACTCGCCTCCTGATTGGTCGGACCCATCGTGCGATTCCCTGGCCGTCTCTCATTGGACAGGCCCACGGTAGGCGGGGCAACTCCCACCCTTCTGGGTGGAGTCCCGATCAGAGGCGTTTGTAGCTCCGCCTACCTCATCTCCGACCACGTGCGTAATGGTGATGGTGTTGAGTGGGAGACAAGGTGGGTGAGAAGCCCGCTCCTTGCCGATTGGCCAAAGAGGGACGCCATGCCTACGTTAAACTCCGCCCACGCACGCGCTCGCTCACCGCCGAGCATGCGAAGAATGCCGCGAGCAGAGTGTTGTTGTTGTGAGTGATGTAAAAATCCTAACTATAAAATAACCCACAGCACACGTACACTTAATTCCCATGAGACACAGGGGATGAATTCTAACTATACACATATACTTAACGAAATAACTGAGCGACAGGGACCTGTCTGTTGTGTGCTCATGGCTGCCAAATTCGAAACAATATCTCCTCTTCAAATTTCATGTGAATTGGATGAAAATTGAGGATTTTAGAAATACCACCTTAGTTGTTCACCTTTTGGTCCATGTTGGCCTCAAAAATAATTCGCTAGTTCAATCCATTGACATGAAATATAAATCCTCTTCAAATTTCAAGTCAATTGGATGAAAATTGAGGATTTTAGAAATACCACCTTAGGCCTTCGTTATTTATAACTTGAATTACAGATCCGCCGATGGTATATTTGCCGAAATGAAATATCTATCTATAATTCCAGCAATGTGTGTGTGTGTGTGTGTGTGTGTGTGTGTGTGTGTGTGTGTGTGTGTGTGTGTGTGTGTGTGTGTGTGTGTGTGTGTGTGTGTGTGTGTGTGTGTGTGTGTGTGTGTGTGTGTGTGTGTGTGTCCGCTGTTTCTCGACAACCGCTGGTCCGATCTAATTGAAATTTTCCAGGTATATTGCTGGGGCCCTGAGGATGTGCCTTCTCAAGGTTTGATATTAATCGGACAAGTGCCTCCCAAGTTATGGCCATTTATTTACCAACCCAATGACAGGACACGTTGCTGCGTGGGCGTGGCCAATGGGGAAGGGAAGCTCAGCCGCGTTCCCCATTACAGATTACAACGTACGGACTTCCGGAGAGTGATGACTTCGTGTATTCTGATAATTTCTCGATTTCTTATGCGCATTTATAGATAAACACAATAACGGGTGTAGTGGCGTGCGCCTGTAATCCGGCTACTCGGAGGATCGCTTGAGGACGGGAGCCCTGATCTGGGCCGTGCTCTGAGAGGGTGTAAGGCAGCCCGGAATCATGGCGAAACCCAATCCTTATCCCTGTGTCGTAAGAGGCGACCAGGGTTGTGTCAGGAAGGGCATCCGGCGTAAAATCTGTGCCAAATCAGTATGCGGATCATAACGGATGATCCGCTGTGGCGACCCCCTAACGGGAGCAGCCGAAAGACGAACAACAACATTTATAGATAAACACAATGCCCCAAGTTATGATTGTTTTCATATTAGACGGTGCATAAATTTCGGTAACATCAGAGTGCTGGTATGCTCCGAACCGGGAAGTAATATTTTTCCTCTCTCCTCTTCTTTTTGTTTTTCCTTGCGATGACATTGCGAAAAGGCAAAATACGTTGGCGCTAATTGAATAATTGGCCATTAAAACCTAAATTGCGAATCATCGTAACTGTGAGATGCGAACTTCTGCGCCACGCACGTACGGGCACGTGAGAGTGAAGAAACGGCCTGTGTGGTTGTTGTTTGTTGCTCGCGGTTTGAATATTTATTTACTATTATCATTATTTTTTTTTTTTACGGGCACGTACTAGTAAATATAAAACACATTTTTAGCCTTTTATATTTATAAATTTTCCGCCGAAGGTGCAAAAGTTTCAAAACCTGAAATGTAAACATCGGCATTTATTTTCAAAATATAATTTCGCACGCACACCAAATTGCTGAGTCACCTTTAACCAAACTGCACAGTAGTCTTCGGTCATGGTGTCTGAGCAGTGGCCAGCGTGGTTCAGATTGACTGTGGTTTCTGGGGCGAAAGTGATTGTTAAGAAGTATGTCAGAGGTATAAATTTGAGTGACTGTCTTGGTGATTTAATCACGTAACATCTTGACGACGAATATTCTGGCCGAAATATTGCATCAATTCAGTGCAGCAGCAGGGATGATTCGCAGGTTACTCTCGATCGTGCCGATTTTGTTTCCATCGAAAGTTGTACACCGCTGTTCGTATTGAAAGATTTCGGTGCCAAGTACGTCAAAGTTTCCCTGCGAGATGCTGATATTCAACCTTCAACGGACCAGAAAAATCAGCCTTTGATGTGCTCATGGGGATGGGGAGACGGTACGATCAGATGCCTACTGAAAAGTAAGAGCTGGTTCTGCTTTTGATTGAGCGTGTTGACTCCCAGTAGACACCTTTTTTAATCATATCCAGCACTATGCACTGGTGTGCACGCACACATCTACGACTTTGACAGTAATTTTCTCAGGATTGTTTCCATTTGTTTGATAATCCAACAGGTTTCTACAAGAAAAACATGCCAGACTATATTGTAAAAACAAGTTTTAATCCTTCTTTATTGTTTTTCACATCAGATGATACAGTGAACATGGGCATCCTGCATTTGAATGGTCTTCCATGTTTTCTTCGATCCTCCTGGTCCGGGATTTATATTTATTTCCCCCCCACCTCCCCTTGTCTTTTCCATGGAACATCCGAAAAAAAATCATAAAAATATATGATTTCTAAAAATTGAAATTTTATTTTTATTTATATTTCGACCTACCGACCCTACATTTTAGCTGACGAACTGTGTAAACCAAGTTATAAAATAACTAAGGCCTTAGTTGTTGACCCCAAAAATAATTGGCTGGTTGAATTAATTGACCTGAAATATAAATAGTCTTCAAATTTCAAGTCAATCGGATTAAAATTGAGGATTTTAGAAATACAACCTGAGTTGTTGACCTTTTCACCTCAAAAACAATAGGTTACTTCCTTAAGACAAACTCTACAATGTGGTGAAGTTTCGTTAAGATCGGTTTAAATTGTGACCTGTAGACGAGAAACAGACAAACAAAACAGACTCACCAATCTCCTTGAAAAATCTTCAATTTTGCAAGTAACAAACAGACAAACAAACAAACAGACAGACAGAAAGGGGTGAAAATATAACCTCCTTCACCTTCGATGGCAGAGGTAAAAAAAAAAAAAGACAATAAATACAACAATTCAACCAATACAACTTTGTGTACCTGGCAGTGAAGCTCATTAACACTGATCCTCTGTCCTGGTTGAATCTGTCCATCTTCCCCACAAGATCCTTCAGTCGTTCGAGGCCACCTTTCATGGTCAGAATCCAAACAAGAGGACAGCAGTTCCAATGTGGCGGCAGTGTGCATCCTGAGCTCTCGTTTAACCTTCAAAGCACCCTCAAGAACTTGGACGGAGTCGTCACTCTTTTCCTTTAGCTGCCGCGTACAATAAATCAAGAGCATGGTGTGGTGACGGCACACCAATGCAACAATGTGTTGAATAAAAATACAAATTAAAAAAAAAAAAACTTTCAGGTCATATCTAATTTTTTTCACAAGTCAATTTTAATTTTCAATACTTTTTTTCAACTCTTGCAAACCACAAGCCTTATGATTAGGTATTAAATAAGGCAATAAGGTGATTATGCCAATTGCACTGAAAGTTGATCTTCAACCCACCAATTTTAGAATACTTTCCACCAACTCCTTTTCTTGCTGCATCTGATTCAAGCTGCCGATGTGGAAACACTAAGTGTTAGAGTGCTCAAAATGAATAATGGCGATGAGCATACTGTGCCAGAGAAAGTGAGACCAAACACTCACATATTGGGTTGTTGGTGCCCAGGTTTGTTGGTCTTCATCGGGAAACTGTCTTCCACGATGGCTCTCAAACACCTGCGCAATGCCACACAAAATGTGCTCATTATAAAAATAAAAAATAATTAACAAAACCAGATGACACAGTAAATAAAAACCAGACTCGGTGGTGTAATCGTTAAAGCGTTCACTCTGAGTCCGAGAGGTCCGCGGTTTGAACCCCGGCAGAGTCACACCAACGACTTTAAAAATAGGACCGCGCGTGCTGACGCTCACCTGGATCAGGAGCAACAGTCACACAAACCGCCCGCAGACCACCTCAGACCCTGATCTCTTTTTAATGCCGTAAGCAAACTTGGGTACATCACGGGTGATGAAGGTTGTGGTCAAGTTTCATTAAAATCGTGTGTTTGGTTCAAGCGAGAATGACGTGTTTATATGGACTGACTGACTGACTCTCACTCACTCACCTACACACACTGCTCTGTAGCAAAAGCTCACCGGACTAAAGTCCAGGTGAGCTAAAAATGGTACGTGCTGCTTCCTTGCTTGACGCTCAGCATTTAAAAAGGATAAGAGCACGGACAAACAACCATAGGTCGGTAATCGTTGTACAGGATGAATGGGCCTAATGGCCTCATCCTGTGTGAACTTCCAGTTAACATGGACATATAAATCTGAAAAAAACAAAGTTAAGAGGAAAAGCAAGCAAACACTTTCATCAGTGCAGTGGGAGAGAGAGAAACAAAGTATGTGGAAGCTGGATGATACAGCTCTGACGAAAGCAGAGAGGACGGTAAATCAAAAAAGAAGGTTTGAGAACATATAGATGACAACTTGCCAGCGGTGATAGAGATACACAGCAGCAGCTGTGGCTTCATCCAGCTCCTCGACGTTGAGGTCCCCATGCTCAGTACCAGAAGGAATACGGGATAGAAGGAGCAATTCGCTCAGTAACACGTTCATGATGGGCACCGTAAGGCTGCACACCAAAGCAGCAAGAGGACAAATGAGGAACGTACTAAAAGCATCAGCACACCAATGTCGAGGCAAAAGGCCCATCCTCGCATTTCTAAAATATGTCCAAATCTTGGCACCGTACAATCGTAAACACAAACCTTACCCCTTCTCCAACTCAGGCAGGTCCCATCTAAGGTGTGCGGCTGTGCAGAGAGCAAGCAACTTCAGTTTTCGGGTTCGCAAGTTTTCTACCGGAGGCTGCACCTGATTCTGATCATTCACCACTGGCTTCAAGGCTTGTTCCAGAAACTGTCCGATAAGTGCTACAGCTGAAGGCTCTGCAGCACAAGGAGCAAAATACGATTTTAGAGAAGGTGGATGGTGGAGGCACCAACAACTTTCTCCTTTTCACCAATCCAAAAACAATCTCCAGATCAATCACAAAGCAATTTGAACATGATCCATTAAATCTTTAGCAAACAAATTTAACTGATCACAAATAAACTCCTTAATATTACTGAACAATTCCATGTTCCAATGTTAATATTACTGAACAATTCCAAAAACAAACTTGCTTGGTGTTTATCAGCAAAGAAAACTTTGAGAATTTGCTCTTTACAAAGTATTTTATTCAATATACTAACAAAGGTATTCAGCGTTCAGGCAACGCTGGGAACCTCCTCCCACTCATTCCCCTACCTCATCCCACACCTCCTCCCTCCAGACTCCTACTACACCCCATGCCCCTCCCTCCTCCCACAAAGTATTTTTGTAGGGTGTATATTAAAGTGTAGGTGTAAATAATACATGAAAACTTGACCCACCCACCTCTGAGTGGGTCGACTTTGCACATTACTTGCTGAACATTGTATGGTCTGTGTTTTGTAAGACTGTAGATGTTTATGTGGTGTGCATTTAAAAGGTTCTCAATTGTCTAAAGGGTACGTTGCAATTGCAGTGAGCGTCAAAGGGGATCGAAGGGTCAAAACTTTCAAGCATGTAAAAAGGGTCTAAAAACATCCAAGTGGTCTAAAGCTTAAAATGGTAAAGGATCCAAGCTGTCTACTCTGTCTGGAGGGTGTAAAGGGTCTTAACTTTGATCTTAAAGAACTTATGGATCAACAAGATCTTAAAAAGTCTTAAAAGGTCTGAGAGGGTCTTTGGGGTCTTCAGGGTATTAAAGAGTATTCGAGGTCTTCATGATCTTATGGGTGTTTAAAGACTGAGGTGGTGGGTGAAAATATCCTTAGGATAATCCTCGGTTCGGACTTGGCCTGGGTACCAAATTTGGTGGTTGCAATGACCCAGCGGTCATTGCAAAAAAAAACACAAACATACAGACAGACGAAGTCTGAGGGGTCTTTAAAGGTCCCCTGACATGCAAAATAAACTCGTTATTTATAAATTAACTTGACCTTCCTCGTGAAGAAATTACCCATTTAAAAAAAAAAAAAAAAAAAATCAAAAATGGGATAATTGGAGCAATATTTCGATCATTTCTGGAGCCATTCACAACTTGCTATACCCCGCCCCTTAAAAAAAATGGACTTCAGCGAATCTCTGCGTGATGTCACATACAGTAACTCGCACAGAGTGGATCTACTCGAGTCGAGATATCGCGCGCCTTCTACAGTACCTACAAATGCTTTTTTTTTTTTAAACGTTGTGCGGTGTATAAACACGATTGGGTTTTATTTCTATCTTGTGAATATTACTTAACGTGTGCACATGAGAGAATAGGAAACAACAAAAACAACACAATACCACGGCAATTGTGAATCCGTGTCGTCGGCTATGACCCTTTTGCTTCCGTTTTTTTTTTTCTCTGGTTTTTTTTTGTTTCCGGTTTTTGTCATGGGGAATGATGCATGCCGGGAGATCATGACCGGAAGTGTTTATTTCTTTTTGTATTCAATTTTTTTTTTCCCAAAGTTAATTTTATACTTCCGAAAGTGATTTTTTTCATGACAGGAAGTGTTTATTTTGTATTTAACATTACCGGGAGTGATTTTGAAACTCTTTCCGGAACTTTTAATTTCTTTTATTCTTGACCGGAAGTGATCGTTTATTTATTTATTTATTTACTCAATTATTTTTTTTTTCCCAAAGTTAATATTAATAAAGATATCTCCCACATCAAAAAATATTTTTTAATCGTGATTTACATTATTTGATCGCTGATCCCGAATCAAGGCCGAAGTAACCGGAAATTGCGTCAAAATCATCAGCTGTGCGGCACTTACACGTACCACGGTATCGTTGGCAAGTATACAGTTGTGAACAAGTTATAGGTAAAGTCAGAAGCGAATGGAAGAAGAATTCTACGTTCGCTTCTCGGCTTTGCCTATTCCATATTAGACAAGATGTACTGAGTGAATGAAAAACCACGAAAACGTGTAAACATCGTGGTCTCCAGACTACGTTGACACAGAGCCACAGACGACAGTGAAGCGAAGCTGTTAAAAGTCAGTGAACTCACTCGGCGAGACCTGCTGCAGATGTTCAGAGAGCAGACTCTCATTCAACAAGAACTCAAACCACGACTTGGGAGAAGAGTTGCACGAAGGTCCACAATTCGAGGTCTCGAGCACCATGGTCTCAGAAAGACCGACTGGTTCTGCGCCCTGAAACCAACAATCGACGACCCACACCTCAAAATTGGTGTTGCGCGTGAACAATAAAAACGGAGATGACAGGTTGCCACTGTACCATGAACGCGCTTGTTCTTGTTTAAAGGATTTAAAAAAAAATCAATTTCGTTTCTAACACCAATATTTGTTACAGTTTTTATAACTCAGCATCATAGTTCGTTTAAAAAAAGATTTTCGAAAGTAGTTTTTAGTTAACGAAAGAACTGTGTTGACGTCATGACGTCATGACGTCAAAAGCGGCCATTTTTTGCGACCGCGGAAATCGTTTGATATGTTGCGTCGAAACGCGAACCCGCGGTGGTGAATTGAAGGCAGAAATCACGTTTATAAAAAAAAATAGATCATAATCTTGTGGTGAATTCGCCATTTAACTCATGACTAAGGGAAGTAAAATGGCGGCGTACCGGGCGTGAGGTAATGAGGCAGAAATTAATGACGTCAGGTAAACAATCTTTATACACCACCCAACATTATACCGACAAACCTACTCCTTCAAAGAAATGTTTACAATATAAATAATTATAGCGCGATGAACACGAAAATTAAGGATATTAAAAAAAGGTTAAAAATCTCTCGAAATAGGAAATACATATTCTGAACACTGATCTCCACTCCGCTGACTGGACGGACGATCAGGCACGCGTGGGTGATGACGTCACCGGACGCCATCTTGAAGCTCCTGCAAAACCTGCAATGCACACGATCCGCGTTTGTTCTGACGTGTTCGCCTTCGTTCGTCTGTAAAATGCCAGTTTGTGCGTCGATAACTTACGCAGACGGACAATTCCGTGGATGTGGAAAGACATTTCACCTATAAATCCTCATTTTTGTTGTAGTTATTTCGAAAAGAGAGTGCGTGCCGAGAGAAATGTGTGAGAGAAATGTCCTTTTTAACCGTTCAAATAACACCAGGTGGGTTGACTGAGCCTGTTATCGTTCTGAGGTCGGAAAAATGAGTTCCAGCTTACTGGTAACAGGGGCACTGCATCAACGGCACAACACTCAAACCTGCAGGTCTCCGTCCTGAGATGGTATCATGCGTCATAGTTCTTTGTTTTTCATGACGGTTTGAATTTACTAACTTGTGGACACCTTGACCTTGTATGAATGAAAACAATCCGAATCGAATGAAATCCTGCCGTTTAAAATATGTTCTCGAAGGTTCTGGTAAATATCACCAAGAAGTGGAAGAGCCAATTGGAAAGGACATCGATTGGTTGATTCGTGGTGATGGCAACATGGTCCACGTGATCGGAAGTGACGTGATACCGCGTGAGGAATCCTTGAGGACGTCGACGTGGCCGGCTCATGACGTCACACAGCCACAACACGAGACACGACGGTGATACCTTGTACATGGACTACAGGTGTGTCAGGTCACTGCAGGTCGACCAGTCTGTGAGTCATTCCTTGTGAGTGGAATGGAAGTGAAACACGACGTTTTTAAAATTGATCATACAATCCATCCCATATGGGTTTTGACCACACTAAAGAGGGTCTGTTGGGGTTTTCACAAACAAAACGGGTCAAACCCGTAAAATCCGGGTCACTTGTCATGTATGCATTGGGACAGTAAGCTGATTCCTCTTGTATGCTGTGGTGAGTTGTTTTTTTTTTATTCTCTTCTCTTCTCTTCTCTTCTCTTCACCACCCGAGGCTCCCTGGAGAAAAAATCCACCGCTGTGGTATGTGGAGGTTTGAATCGCGGTTGGTAAACCGTTCGCTAGAGTGCATGGAGATTTGAAATAGTGACTGGTAAAACGGCCGCTCGGGTTCAAAGGGTTAAGACCCCGAGGGCCCAAAAGTCCCCGCGATCATACAGCCGCCTGACACCACCCACAATTTCATCCTGAAAAGTCATACAATCGCCATGCCCTCCCGATAAGTTTTCCCTTCATTGTAAAATGGCCAAAGCAACAATTCAAAGGATTTTGAGCCGATAGGCATCACAGGGCTTGTGAAGACAGGCCTCAGTGGTCAAGAAAGTGGTATGTTGGCCATACATGCCATGGAAACGAATAGCACCAAAATCTGATCTTAACCCAATTCCTCCAACATGTTTTGTCATAAATCCTCATATCACACCGTTGTCATAAACCGAGATACCGTGCTGTACAATCTATCATTTGTGGCCAATCTTTCAATGGTGAAGAATCACTTTAAACATTAAACAAGTCTGAAGACGACGATGGTTCACGAGCGGTATTTGACGATGTAGATTGTTTCAGAAGTCAAGGATGAGACAATGTGATAATTTTTGACCAAGTTATAAAAATGATCAACACGATGTGGTACGAGTGACAGGTTATGAGCTGTAAAATGTCGAAAACCCGGTTTCGTTCAACAACTTTCAAAATTTGACCTTTGCACAACCTTTAAAGGTCACAAAACAATCTTGTGGACATTAAAATAAGGAAACAGGATACGTGCTATCGCTTAATGGAGTTAGTTCATCGAAGGTCAAAAACCCGGTTTGATTCCCAAAACTTTGAAAATTTGACCTTTGTGACCTTTAAAGGTCAACAGTCAAGGGTTATGAGCTTTGGTGCAAAACTTCTGCCGGAACATTCCAGGAACAATATAACGTCATATAGGCTATATGGCATTTCGTACTCCTCGGATTATCCACACTTTGATGAAATCAGCGTAAAAACAAACTTGAAGGGGGCGCCACGGGCAAAGTGTTTGAGATAGAGCAAAATGATTTCAAGACTTTAGGTGGGGAATGACCTCAAGATTATGTATAAAAAATATTGTCATCCAAGCTCTCAAAGTTTGGGCGATCGTATGATTTTTATGTCAAAATTCGCAATTTTCTAAGTTTTTGACCTTGTGACCTTGACCTTGGGACAAAAATGAATAATCGGACAACAACAAGTTTTACATAATTCATTTTGCTATTCAAATACCGAAGAACTCATTCCATTCAGTCAATTCCCTCGGAGAAGATAGATTTTTAATCCAGCTGCCCCCTAAAATGGCTATTTTTTGGGCGTGGCTCCACCCACAATGGGCGTAGCACGCCCTCATCCAGGAAAACACAACTAGACATCGATATCGAACACATAACCAACTTTCATCAAGATCAGATCAAAGTCCACGGAGTTATGCTCTGGACAGACAGACACAGACAGACACACAGACATAACGAACATAGTGGTCACTCTGGCTGGCGCTCGTGAACCAATAATTCTCGTATCCAGATCCGGATTCAAATCTTCACCAAAATTGAATCAATTCTTCATGATCACACACATAACGTGACCACCGAGTTTCGTCCAAATCCATCCGTAACTTTTTGAGATATTGTGCTCAGACAGCCAAACAGGGTTGAAAATGAAAACATAACCTCCATACGCTACACCTTCGGTGGGGGAGAGAAAAAAAAGAGGACGAGCTATTAAGGAAATGCACATCAGAGCTGAAGCTTTATGCATGAAACAATCGAATTGTTATTAATCATTGACTGAAAACTATCAAAAAGGATAAAACTATCAGCAATTGGCTTGTTGAACTTACCGCTTTCAACCAACGCTCCACATACCACATCAAAGGTGGTCAAATCCGCTGCTTGCTACGTGTCTTCTACGTCATGAGGGAATGCTTCATAAAAACCAGTTATTAATTATTGTCTGCATCTTACTAGGGAGTTGGGGAAGGACTCCTTGTTCTGCTTATTATATTATGGGAAGAAAAATAAAAATGTGTTGAAATTTTCAATCAAACTGAGATACCAATAACCTACAGGGGTCTTGGGCTATCTGTGGTTGTATGACGCTCAATGTCATATACCATGAGCACACAGAGGCACTGTGAATTCAAGCTTTGTATACTATTATACAAGAGTGTTCAAAAATTGCATTGCAGAAAAGGTGCAAAAACTGATCCCCTGAGCTGCAGACCAATCAGCTTACTTCCAATCATCAGCAAGGTCATATAATCCATCATCGCAGTTAATATGAAATCCTTCCTTTTCTCCAACAACCTCATCTCAGATCACCAATTTGGTTTCAGACCAAGTCACTACACCTTGGACATGCTGCTTCTATTCACCCAACAATAGATGGAGGTCCTCATTGTCAGGCTTGAGTTCAGGGCCGTCTCTCTGGATATATCTCGTGCTTTTGACACAATCTGGCATCCCACCTTGCTCTCCAAACTCTCTGCCAATGGCATCCAAGGCCAACTCCACATGTGGCTTACCGACTTCATCTACTCTCATTGCCAACGTGTGGCTGTCAACAGAATCCTTTCATCTCTTCCTGTCAAGGCTGTAGTGCTCCAAGGCAATGATCTGGGCCCAGTCCTATTCCTGATCTTCATCAATGATCTCTCTGATTCCCTGGAAAATCCTCTTTATCTATTTGCTTATGACTCCACCCTCTGCTATGACATCCCTCATCCTTCAGACAGGTCGGCTGCAGCCTCTTCCCCCTCTTCACTCACTAACTGGTTGAAAAAAAAAATCACAAGCTGGTAAAACACTATGTTCTACAACCCTGACAAATCTCACACTCTCACTATCTCTCTCTCTCTCTCTGAAAGGACCATCTGGCAAATCCGCCTGTCTATTTTCTTGGTGGTCGTATGGCAGCTTAGCTGCCGGGGTAGCTATCATTTCTTGAAGCACGACTGTGTCGCTGATGCAGTGCCCCTCTACCAGTACACACACTGGAACTGGTACTCATTTCGCCGACCTCGGAAGGATGACAGGCTGAGTCAATCAACTCCCTTCTGGTGGAACTACCTAAATCCAGGATCACTGCTCAACTCAACTCCACTCATTTGTTCCTCTTTTTCCCACCTGTGGAATCAACTTCCACATCCTCTTCAATCTCATCCTTCCCTCCAGGTCCTCAAGACAGCTGTTCACCACCATCTCAGATCACCCCAATCCAAAACCATGATCTTTTCTACCCTCATTAATCCCTGTCCCCTAACGCACCCCAATCCCTCCTTCCAAATTCCCAGTGTTCATACCTGAGAGTTTCCTTCTGTATCCATCTTGTTCGCCCCATGCATCCTATCCTGTCCCCATTCCCCCCACACCCATTGTTTGTCTGCTTCCCTCTGGCTTGGCCTTCAGCTCTGCTGTTGTGTTTTTTTTTTCTTTTTTTTTTTCCTCTCTCTCTCTCCTCTCTCTCTCTCTCTCTCTCTCTCTCTCTCTCTCTCTCTCTCTCTCTCTCTCTCTCTCTCTCTCTCTCTCTCTCTGCTGATCCTTTTGGCCTGTTGCGTTGTGATCTGTTCAGTGTACTAGTACTAGCTCTTCCCCGAGCTTAGACTATGTACACAAAAAAAAATTATTCACATACAAATCAGGCATATTCCATATTTGTGTTGTGACAATAATTTTTGGAACCCATCTGTCTTCCCCTCCCAATACCCCAAACCACACTCACCTCATGTATTTGATGAAAGGACAAACTTGACTGAACCAAGTTTAAAAAGAGCAAGAAGGATTAGCTTAGAAGTAGTGAACTTGTCTTCGAGCTGTCTCGTCTTGATGCATTTTTCAGCATGACTATAAATTATCATCCTGGTGCTTCACCAGGTAGGGTGTCACATCATTGAGTGTACTTTCCTTTGAAATGGACATTAAAGCATCTGTCACATCTATTGGCATTTTCTGGTGGATCGTAAAGATGCTGTGGTACTTTTTTTCAAAAAGAATAGGCCATTGTGTGCTGATTCTCAGGCTAAATTCTAAATTCCTGCCCTCATCTACACTGCTGGAACTGCAGCAGGACAATATAGACATGCCTCCAGAAAAGACGCAGCAGCGGGCACGGCCTCCGCATGAAAGAATTAAAAAAAGAAAAGAATTAAAAGTCATGTCTTATCTTGGAAGTCAACTTGATGTTGGAACCAGCACAAGATGGGGTTTGTCACAGTCAGAAGCCAAGCAGTTATATGGACTGCACCTCTGCCAAAGGTTGACCAATGACCATATAATTGAATCGTGAGAGTTACCAAGCGATCTTTGCATTAAAGCTCACAAAATGTGTGTGTGTGAATTTACAGGATTGAATGCCATGTTCCAAATATCCGACCAGCTTCTAATATTCTCTAGATTGACAGACAGGAATTCAGGTGCACCTTTCTTGTCTGTAGGTTGAGTAACTGTCCGGCAAAAGGTGAAGTCTTCTATAAAGTGGCACCGAGGTTTTTGTCAGTTAGTTGGATAGGTTGTTTTACATAAATGGAAGAGAGGATGGGTTCCAGAACACTGCATTAAGGTTCACCAGCTTCTAAAGGTATGAGACAGAACGCCATCCAAAGTGACATGCTGCTTTGCAATCGGAGAGGAACTCTGCCAGCAAATTGAACAGAGGACCCGAGAGTCCTTTTGCGGATACCTGAGTGAAAATGGCTAGTTGGCAGAGCACATCAAATGCACAGAAGTGTTTCAAATCAATATTTGGAGATTTGGACAAAAAAAAAAAAAGAACCTGAGGTCTGATGTAAATATTGATTCCATGACTTCACTGATTAGAGCAATGAGGTTGACCAGTCTGGAGCTCAGAGGGTCAGTCTTGGCTCGGAAAAAAAACAACAAAAAAAACAAAATAGAAGCAAGGAGAGATCCACAAGATTTAAAGATGACATCACGAAAACCATCAGGATCAGCTGCGTACAACATAAAACGTCACTTCGTTCAACAAATTGTAAGGGAGAGGGCCAAGTGGAGATCCAACAAAGAGGCAGGAAATGGGTATCTGAGCTTTTCTTTAAGCATAAATGTCATCATTCAGGTACTCTATTTTGTTACGAGTTGTGTTCATTGAGGAGAAAACGATAGGAAGTAAGTGCACGTGTCTGAGACAGTCTGAAACATTTGCTACCAAGACTTTGTGGATGGGGAAAGGAGTGGATGATCTGATTTGAAGCAAGTCTGGTGTTTGGCCCGAGCTCTTGTAATGATGGATATGTACTGTATTTGCTTTTTGGGGGAGACTGGAAGTTCCCCATTGTGGGAATGGCTATCTGGGTGGAATAAGCAAGATACCTGCCTCAGTGTTCTTCCATGTAACATACATGGCATACTTCCATCTTTGTGAGACGATGGATTTCCAATGGCCACAAGAAGAGTTTCATCATCTTGAACTGCATTTTCTGCGATGGCTAAAGAGTCAAAATTCTGCATTGACAGACCTTCCCACAAATGTCACATCTGTGGTCTCCAGGTAGTAAACTTTGGCTGGTACTGTGTGTGCTTCCTACACTCACTTGATGTGGAGTTGGTGGAGTCGTTTCATGTCATGTCATGGGTTTGTTTTCCGGCCCAGAACTTTTGTCACCAATCATGCCTTCTTCCACGCGTTAGGCGCAAGGTCCTCCGGAAATATTGATCAGGAGATCTCGAGACACAAGGGAATTAACTTGTGCATGTGAGGGAAAGTACAAGTCCGTGTGAAAAACGACTCATCACCGTCTCTCCAGCAAGAAAATACTAATAATAGATGACTAGTCTTTTAAAGAGGGATCTAGAAAATAATACGACCGGGCCAGTTTTCCTCGATTGTTGAACTGTTTCATTTATATTCCCACCAGCAGAATTTTTTTTTACGGCTTTTAAAAAAAATCGAATCCTCAGTTAATCTTCACCAGTTGCTACCAAGGCTGTGTGTGGGGAATCTCCCACGATGAAGAAAATCATTGGAATCTCCAGTGATGAAGATGAGTCGATGGGCCTGTCAACTTTCACATTGCAGACAGGTCGGTGGCCTCTTTTGTCTTCTACCGCCTCCTTTCTGGTCTTGCACCCTCTGCCTTTTCCGTGCTTTTCTCTTCCTTCTCCCCTTGTAGATTTCCGCAGGGCTCACACGGTCTGCCAGCAACCCCATTTTGGTGAAACTCCCAAAATCCAGACTCACTGCTCACCTCCACTCATTTGTTCCTCTTCCCCCCTCCCCCCCTGATGAAACGAACTTCCTCAGTCTGTTCAATGGCATTCCTGCTTCCAGGGATTCAAGACAACTGTTCACCACCATCTCACATCATCCCTTATCAATAATCATTGTCTTTACTACCCCATTAACCCTCCCCAGTTTTTCATTCCACTTCTGTGATTTGGAGTTTGTTCACCTCGTGTGTCCTCCCGTCACTCTCATTCTTCCCCACATCCTTTGTTTCTCCAAGTCTCCCTCTATATTTTCCCCAACCCCACTGCCAATGTGTCCCCTTCCCCTCTCTTTCTGCCGTTCTTTTCATTCCGTTACATCCTGATCCGTTCTTTGTTCTCGCTTCTCCACAAGCCTCGACACTGTATACAACAACAACAAAAATTTTGGTTGATCTTAAAGAATCAAACACCGAGCGGCGAGCACTGTATGAATTACCGAACAATCCGAACATTTCATAGTTCATCGATCCACCGTCATAATATTCAGCCGATGATGAAATTTTACATCAATACAAATGAAAGAGGCAGAAACTAAACGCAACAAAATCATCAATTAAAGGAGGAAAATGTTTGTCAGTTGAATATATAGCTCAAATATCTGCACAATTGCTTTATTAGTTTACACAGTACTCGACATACAGCATACAATCAGACTCCGATGTAATTTAAGCTGATCCTCATTTACAGAAACACAAAGTTCCAGCACATCATCTGCACCGCGAGTCGCTCAAACTGGTCCTCAGCCAATCCCGTATTATACACGGCATATTAATTAAGCTTATTTTTATCCGACAGTAAAAATAAAAATAAAAATGTCGGGTCTTTTTGTACCAAAGGACGCTCAGAAAATACCCGCCAATACACGCGTCGTCAATGTTGCTCCTGCAACCCTGAAGCTATGGCGACTGAGTCGTCAGGATGACCACGAGGACTTAACTCATCGACTCTTGCGGGGTCGCGGCCCTTGCTCATTCAAATCACATCGCATCAACATCAGGTGTGGTAACGACAGTTATTGTGGAAGTACACAATATTACAAAAAATGTTTTCGGTCCATTGTTGCTGATGTGAATGCGGTGGACAGTTCCACATCACGAATGTTTGAAAGTTCCCACTGACACGCGATTCAAGTATTCGTATCGAAATTAGTACATCCACTGCATAGATCACTCACGGCTTCATGTGGTTTGCAAAAATAAAAGGCACATCCATTTGCACACGCGAAGAGAAGGCAAGCTCAAATCCGATGCTCAGTTGACGCACGGCTTAATGTCCTGGTAAGGTGCGTGTGGCTGGTAATATGGACTCATGGCACCAGGTGAGTGCAGAGCTGCCGCTCCGATGGAGTTGAAATTAAAAACGAAGTCCTTTTGGTCACAGAGTCCCGGTGAGTGCCCAGAGTAGCGTGAGTGCAGACCACCTGTGGGGAACAGCGCCATCATGAGAGAGGTGGTGCGGTAAGGTGCAGATAGATGTGCAGGTTGTGTGTGAAGTGTACAGATCAGTTGATGTGTATAGTGGAGGCGGGTACACAGCGATTGGTTGTACGTGGGTGGTCAATGCATGTGTGCACACGAGTGGGATGGCAGGAGAGGGTGGGGTATTGAGGAGGCCCATAAATGGTGTGTGAGTTGAAGTCTGGGTGATGGACTTCAAGCAGCAAACACATAATTCGATTGATTGCATGACTTGTATGGAATTGCTCAAATCAAAGCGATGTGCTGGACAAGAAAGCAATGAGATATAGGGGGAAAAGGCATGAGGACCATCATGACCATGTGACACCCCTTCCACTTGTCAAAGCATTCCTGTACAGGTCAAACGTATTACGGTGGAATATTTTACTGTTTGGAGAAACTGTCCATCATCAACATTTTCAGAACCTTAAGCCAAGCCCTTGTGAACCACCTCCAAACTTTTGTACCAACAACACGATGATTGTAAAAGGCAGATGGCGCTGAAAAGCTGTTAATTCTTCATTCAAACAAAATAATTAGTACATTAGTGTAATAGTTCTATGATATTCAGTTAGACAATGACATTTCCCCTTCCTCGACACAATATGACATTTTATACTCAACCTCGTTTAAGAAAGTAAACAAATGTCTGAATAAGTTAATGGCTCTTCGTCAAAAGGATACATCAAGTCTCATCTAACATGTTTGACCAACTTTCCTGCCTGCCCCTCACTCTCCCGCCCCCATCCCGCCTTCCGTGCCCCTCCCCAACCAAACTTCCAAAATGGAAATGCGACACGGGATGAAATGTTCAGGAGCCACCATGAGGACAAACAAAGTTTGCTCATTCATTCCAGAAGCAAGTCATAGCCATCTGCTTATTACATATGCAAATATTATGTAAATTTTTGACCCCTTCCCATCACCACATACTCGACATGTAGCCCCTTCCCTTCTCCCCCTCTTACTCGTATCTTTCAATAAGTTTATTTCCCTTTTTTCATCATCATCGTGTTCCATGCCCGATGCAGAACGTTGGTGCTGCCGAAGCAGTTACGAGGCTACAATCCTGGTCAGGTCACCATTCTGACTCAGGAAGTCAGGGTCGGAATTTGGAATTTCTTCGTTGGGCCGGCGATAGCTTGCCTACTCCTTGTGAAGGACACAAGGCCATCTTTGTGAAGGCCATCGTTCCACTTTTACTTGTCATTTTGTCACACTTTATTTTTTACCTTTTATCATTTTTATTTTTCTCAATTCAGATCCCCGCAGCCTTCAGCCTCATGGAAATATCTCCCCCTCCCTCCCCCACCAAACCCCCCTCAACCCATTCTATGTGGTTCTCATTGATTAAAGGATTATTGATTATTGATTAAAGGTCTCATTGATTAAAACTCAGCAGGCGTAACTCGCAGTTACGGATAGCAAGAATAGAGACTTTAAAAACTCATATCAAATCAATTTTAAAACGAAATTGATTCTTCAATACTTGTTTCAGTTTTGGAAATTATTTTTAAACATCATAATGATTATAAAAATTATTCACCATATACAAGCCATCTATGGAACTCGATGAAAGGATTTTTAGTTTTGAAAGTTTACGACCGGACAACATAACACAGGCATGAATTACCAGGAGTGACTGGGAGTACATTTCACACAACATAGAGAGACATCGCTCTTTGCCAGACAATCCGCATACTTGTCGACACGAAGTCCTTTATCCCAGAAAAATAAAGCTCCAGGAGACCCTGACATAGTTTCCACCTTTTGCTAACAAACCCCATTAGGTCGCTGCAGATGTTCATGCATTCTTTTTAATCTCCCCAAGGCAAAGCTTTGCATGTACCTCAACACCTGTGTCTGTCCAATCCTTCAAGATGACAGCCAACCAGCATCTCATATTGTCACGATTTTTACTTTCTCGACAACATCGAGACTCAGCAAAGAACAAGGTAACAGACGGTAGGAACTGACAGTCAGGCAGCGGGTACCTACGTCCTACACCCATGATCTTCATCTCACCAACTTGATTATGTCCCCTCGTGCCACTTCCCCCCCCAACCCCACACTCACCCTCCCCACCCCCACCCCACCCCCCCCCCCGCCATCCCATATATACACCTGTTCATGACAGTTCGGTATCAGCAATAGTTTAACCATCTACCGTACATGTATTTCAGATGCTCCGCAACAAGTGGCGCAATGAAGGAGAGAGAGGACCTCATGGGGCCCGACCCCACCACCCCCCCCCGCCCCCAACCATAGACATGATACAATTTTGTTAGCCCATCCACCTGTGCAGTGGTGTGTGTGTGTGTGTGTGTCCGTCCCCAGTGCATACCATTTTTTACAAATTCGAACTTTTGTCATCAAATTTTCAACACACCTTGATTATGAGAATATGGAGAACACCAATTAATATAATGATCGCACTCTCACCCCGATGCCTTGATTTTGCACTGTTGTATTTTTTGTACCTCTCCTACACGGCAGGTAACCCTGAGCCCCCTCCTCCGGAATATTCTGGTTGCACTCTTTTGCGCAACGCACTATCTCTGTATATCGGAAAAAAACAGCTGACACGTGTTAGATAGACATACCCGTGTCACGGCGAAAACGTTATCGTTCATTCGACGTTAAAAAAAAAACGATTTCTGTTTGATTGTAAAACGATGCAACATTGCCAGACTTTCACACAATATAAACTACACTCAAAAGAAGATCTGAGTGGTGTACAACCATGCACAAACTCTGCACGATGTGTACCAATTGCTTAAAATAGCGTTGTTACCTTGCGTGCGTGCGAAGCGAAAAGTGGGGTTAAGCAATCGGTTGACGTTGTCTGTCTGTCTGTTTGTCTGTCTACAGACATTCGTTTATGAGCGACGAAGTACTTAATTGAAATTAAATTTTATATTTTGAACACAGTGGAACATCAATCGGAACACGAACCTGCAGCTTGGCAGTGCTTTGGCTCTGAATCTGGCAAATTGTGCGGAGTCTCGTCCCGAGTGTGCATGTGCGCAGAGGAGTGAGATAAAAAAAAAAAAATTTACTCTCTCTGCCTATCTGGCACTCAAACAAAATTCAAAATCATTCCAAACAGGAAACTCGCCGTTTTAAAGGACGTCATAATGGACAAAACAACAGGCACGAATAACTAATGTAACATGTTAGATAAGGTGGTTTAAAAGAGTGTGAAAACTTCCAAAAAAAGTTTTGTTTTGTTTTTTCTACAACCTTTAAAATCTTTATTTTATTTCAATGGAATTATCGACTTCAACACGCAGAACACAAATCGCTTTGTTGGCACTTTCAAAAACCTTCCGTTTCGCAGTACTTGGACAAAATATTACGCCATTTTCTGCCATCTTGACCAATAAAATCTGCCGCTCACTCTCTGTGTTTAGTTGGCCCTCTTCCCATGTCTTTTTTTTTCTCTCTCTCAAGGCTGCGTGAGTTCACATGTTCTACGAGCTCTCTCGCTTATATTGCTTGTGAAGAGTTTCATCTCTTAATCCCTCGATTGTTGGATGCATGGAATGAAGCGTTTTCACGTTAAAAGAGCCACCCAGTTCATGTGCATTAATGATGATCCCTGATGATGTACTGCATGCAGTTCACACTCACAATGTCGGTGCAAAATTTTATTACTCATAATATTTAAAATTTGTTATTAATGAGCAAGAGGTTTAATGAGGTAACGACGACGTCACTTACAGAAGAACATCATGAGAAACGGCGATGCCGTGGCGCATGTGATCATGGTATGTCACGTGTACATACGTAAAGCATGTGGGTACATCGGTTGACTTTAGATACTGTCTGTACTATCAGCGACTGGTTTCAAATAACTTGCTTTCACAGCATGTGGTCTGCAGGTCTCACCTGTGTGCTGTGAACTCTCCCGCATGGAACCCTGGGGTCCGAACGGGTGCTCTGGGGATGGCGCCGCGGACGGAACAGAGTTAAAAAGAAATGGATTTCCTTGGTGGTTCCAAGCAGAGCCTTGTACCGTGGGCCCTCCCGCCACTCCGCCATAACCCTGCTGTTGCTCCATGAGGTTGACACCAGAGAGCATGGCGGACGAAGCCGACGTGTGGTGGAAATCAGGACCTCCGAGATAAGGTGAAGATGAGGATGTTCCTGGATGCAGACCACCCGTCATTGCAGCATCTGAGGCGCCCATCATACCATCCATGCACAGGCCATTTCCGGAGTACGACAGTGGAGGGACAGAACCCTGGAAGTCAAACATGGAATGGTTGAAGGCCAGGCCATTCATGACTCCGTACATGGGCTTCAATGCCTGGCACTTCCTGCGAAATCCCCGCGGACGCCGCCGGAACGAGCCCTCCTCGAACATGAACTCACTGGCAGGGTCAATGGTCCAATAATGACCCTTGCCGGGCCTACCCAGCCCCTTTGGTAGCTTTATGAAGCATTCATTTAGAGAGAGGTTGTGGCGCACAGAGTTCTTCCAGCCCTGGTAGGCCCCTCGAAAAAAGGCAAACCGGCTTTGCAGGAACTGATAGATCTCACTGAGGGTCACACGCTTGGTGGGGGAGCTCTGGATGGCCATGACGATGAGGGCAATGTATGAGTACGGAGGCTTTTCTGGTCGCCGGGCCCCAGCCGAGCTTCTTTTGGCTTTGCCGGCTGCACTTGCGCTTTCGGAGGCCGTCCCGGGCTCAGCCACGATGGTTTTTTCCATGGGTACCAGGGCCGAAGTTGGGGAGAGGCAGTGTGGGGACGGGCGCTGCAGCTCACTGGACATCCTTGTGCCGATATTGTCCTGGGGGAGTTGACAGCAGGGACGTGTGTCAAACCACAGTGGACCATAGAGGTTAGACCATTGCACAACCACAGTCTATGCATACATGACTAATTTGGATGCAAGATATATCACGAATAAACAAAGGTGTGTGTCCAATGTCCATGTTTGTTTACAAATGCGAATGCACAACAACAACATGGACGTACACTTCATTACACCTGCATGTACAAGGTAATACCTGCCCTATGCGGTCACCCGTTGTCTCCTTTATGCATTGGTGATGACTGCATTAGACGGGTTGCACTATTTAAGGTTAAGTTGCGTTTGCAGTCTTTACGTAAGAAGTGTTAAAACTGCAGGTCATCACCCTACAACAGTGGTGACCTGCGTGAACATCTCAATCACTCATACGGTGTCGATACAAACATGGCCTGAGTCCGTCAGAGACTGTTATTGAGTTGTCTCACACGATACAGGTCCAACAAGCATGAGCACTTGGAATCAGGCATAAGTTCGATTTACCTGCAGGCGTGGAGTAAATGCGCACAGGGAGTGATCCTTCTATCCGAACGTCATGGTCGTGGAACGGGACTCAGATCCCAGACTCGTCACGGCTGTGTGAGCCCCGTGGGCTCTGACTCAGTTTTCAACCTTCTCTCTCCCTCGATCAGTAACCGTGGAAAAACGAACTCGAGTGAGAACTACGTGAGCGACACGTCACAGCCACCCACAACCCTCCCCACCTTAAGCTCGATTCACGCGCTCGCTTCCCCCTCCACCCCATCCCATCTCCTTACACCACACACTAGAGAGATCATCAGCTTTGCGTGTCTCTGACTCCTTGTAAACTTTTGCACGAACATCATGGAAAAAAAAAAACCGGCTGTGCTTTTATAAACACGCTGCTTGAGGGACCAGCAATTATTACATCCATCGTGTAATGTCCGCTTCGCAGGCGGCATTGAGGCTTTTCGGCTTTCCTCTCTGCGTTGGGGGTCTTTTAGTGACCATTACGATTACCCACGGTTGCACAGAATGTGACAGCCCCAGGCAGCGATGGTGTACACAAAATGTCCACCGTTTGCGACAACTGGGCAACTTTACAAGTACAACATGACGTCATGTGCAGACATTTGTTCAAACGTTTTTGCCATGTACGTACGCACTTGATTGGTCTGCTACAATTTAGTTATACTGTCGTAAAACCTTCAAATACTTTTAGTATTCATATGCAGTGCTGACTCCCACAAAATAATGTGTCATTTATATACTCCTCGTGTGGATGACAATCAATGCGAGTAATCCCAAGTTCTGATCTCGACACGGTATTTCGATACTGAAGTCCTCATCTCGATGCAGAGTTTCGATACTGAAGTCCTCATCTCGATACAGTATTTCGATACTGAAGTCCTCATCTTGATAGAGTATTTCGATACAGAAGTCCTCATCTCGATGCAGAGTTTTGAGACAGAAGTCCTCATCTCGATACAGTATTTCGATACTGAAGTCCTCATCTTGATACAGTATTTCGATACTGAAGTCATCTCGATGCAGAGTTTTGATACAGAAGTCCTCATGTCGATACAGTATTTCGATACTGAAGTCCTCATCTTGATACAGTATTTCGATACTGAAGTCATCTCGATGCAGAGTTTTGATACAGAAGTCCTCATGTCGATGCAGTATTTCGATACTGAAGTCCTCATCTCGATGCAGAGTTTTGAGACAGAAGTCCTCATCTCGATTCAGTATTTTGAGACAGAAGTCCTCATCTCGATACAGAGTTTCTAAACTGAAGTCCCCATCTCGATACAGTATTTTGACACTGAAGTCCTCATCTCGACACAGTATTTCGATACTGAAGTCCTCATCTCGATGCAGAGTTTTGATACAGAAGTCCTCATCTCGATTCAGTATTTTGAGACAGAAGTCCTCATCTCGATACAGAGTTTCTAAACTGAAGTCCTCATCTCGATACAGTATTTTGACACTGAAGTCCTCATCTCGATACAGAGTTTCTAAACTGAAGTCCCCATCTCGATACAGTATTTTGACACTGAAGTCCTCATCTCGATACAGAGTTTCTAAACTGAAGTCCTCATCTCGATGCAGCATTCTGACACTGAAGTCCTCATCTCGAGACCGTATTTCGATCCTGAAGTCGTCATCTCGATACAAGTATCTGACATCATCGGAAACAGGCAGAGTTTTCACTTATTTTCCATTTAATACCCCCCACTCACATCCGATCATCGATGATATTTGTCCATTTCGCTCCGTTTTTCCATCGGTCCGCCCGTCGCGCCCGTTTCCAGCAGATAAAAACAAACCATGTTCGAACACATCAAATCCAATGCGGGTTAACTCGCACATTCCAAATGTCGTGCAACATAAATATTAAAACATCGCGCCATCCGGGTAATAATTAAGGTCCTTGCGAATGAGCGTTGTTTATACTGCCATTTGCATCATCCTTTATCGGTACAAAATGGTCCGTGGATTTGACCGTTTAAACGGTGCTCGTCGTGACCTTTTCCGAGTCCCACATTTCCATGCATGTCGAACGGCCCTGGGTGCTCAGTGTGCGCAGTCAAGTGTCCGCAGGGATGTCCTCCACTGTATATAACGATTTGTAAATCAACGATATATCATCCCGTGTGTCGGACGCTTCGAGTGTGCACATATATAGCAGGATAGATATATATATATATATATATATATATATATATATATATATATATATATATATATATATATATATATATATATATATATATATATATTTGAAGTCGAGGCAACAATTTAGATTTACATCATTTTGGACACTTTCACATCAATGGCTTAACGACTTTGCCTCCGATTGGAAAACTCGTGGGAAAGTAAAACTCATGTCTCGTCTCATTTTATACCCGATGTTTTTGACTCATTTTCTACAATAATGTGTTACTTTAAGGGAACCCTTCCTTGCGTTTCCATATTATAGGGTAACATTTACATCGTCAGCTGAGAGCGCCATACGTCGTACCCAGCGAAGTGCACGCGGTCCCTTATGGGACCAAATGACACGTGTACGTCGGAATGTCGCAATATGTATCGACTGTAAACGGCGCACTCAGTTCAATAAAACACTGCATGTGACGTCACACAAGCATGATGTATTCATGTTTTCACGCCATTGTATACACATATACGAACATGGTGTCGGCATGTTATAAAACCATCCCACCTAAACACAGGCACGTGATGTATACATGTATTGTTATAACGCCATTGTATACACATATACGAACATGGTGTAGGCATGTTATAAAACCAACCCACGTAAACACAGGCACGTGATGTATACATGTATTGTTATAACGCCATTGTATAAATATATACGAGCATGGTGTAGGCATGTTATAAAACAATCATACCTACACACAGGCACGTGATGTATACATGTATTGTTATAACGCTATTGTATTCATATATACGAGCATGGTGTAGGCATGTTATAAAACCATCATACCGACACACAGGCACGTGATGTATACATGTATTGTTATAACGCCATTGTATTCATATATACGAGCATGGTGTAGGCATGTTATAAAACAATCCTACCTACACACAGGCACGTGATGTATACATGTATTGTTATAACGCCATTGTATACACATATACGAACATGGTGTAGGCATGTTATAAAACAATCATACCTACACACAGGCACGTGATGTATACATGTATTGTTATAACGCTATTGTATTCATATATACGAGCATGGTGTAGGCATGTTATAAAACCATCATACCGACACACAGGCACGTGATGTATACATGTATTGTTATAACGCCATTGTATTCATATATACGAGCATGGTGTAGGCATGTTATAAAACAATCCTACCTACACACAGGCACGTGATGTATACATGTATTGTTATAACGCCATTGTATTCATATATACGAGCATGGTGTAGGCATGTTATAAAACCATAATACTGACACACAGGCACGTGATGTATACATGTATTGTTATAATGCCATTGTATACATATATACGAGCATGGTGTAGGTATGTTATAAAACCATCCTACCTACACATAGGCACGTGATGTATACAGGTATTGTTATAACGCCATTGTATAGATATATACGAGCATGGTGTAGGCATGTTATAAAACCATCCTACCTACACACAGGCACGTGATGTATACATGTATTGTTATAATGCCATTGTATACATATATATATATATATATATATATATATATATATATATATATATATGAGCATGGTGTAGGCATGTTATAAAACCATCATACCGACACACAGGCACATGATGTATACATGTATTGTTATAACGCCATTGTATACATATATACGAGCATGGTGTAGGGATGTTATAAAACAATCCTACCTACACACAGGCACGTGATGTATACATGTATTGTTATAACGCCATTGTATTCATATATACGAGGATGGTGTAGGCATGTTATAAAACCATCCTACTTACACACAGGCACGTAATGTATACATGTATTGTTATAACGCCATTGTGTACACATTGATACGACCAGACTCAGTGGTGTCATGGTTCGAGCTTCCACCTCGGAGGTCAGTGGTTCGAATCCTGGCCGAGTCATACACCAATTAAGACCTAATACGTTTTGTATTTTTAAGTCTACCTTTACTTTCCCCGCAAATAGGTACGTCTTGCTTCCTTGCATAATGCTCAGCATTTAAAAGGCTCGATAGAGCACGGACAAACAATGTTGGGAAGGCGATGGCAAGATCACTCAGTTTAACCCTCGCCAAGAAACTTCTTCGCAGCATCAATGCTCTGTGAACAGAATGAATGGGACTGGTACATCAAATCAAAAAACTACACAAACGAGCATGATGTACACATGTTATAACACTCTCATACACACAGGCATGATGTAAACATGTTATAACACTATCATACACACAGGCATGATGTAAACATGTTATCACACTATCATACACACAGGCATGATGTAAACATGTTATAACACTCTCATACACACAGGCATGATGTAAACATGTTATAACACTATCATACACACAGGTATTATGTAAACATGTTATCACACTATCATACACACAGGCATTATGTAAACATGTTATAACGCTCTCATACACACAGGCATGATGTAAACATGTTATAACACTATCATACACACAGGCATGATGTAAACATGTTATAACACTCTCATACACACAGGCATGATGTAAACATGTTATAACACTATCATACACACAGGTATTATGTAAACATGTTATCACACTATCATACACACAGGCATTATGTAAACATGTTATAACGCTCTCATACACACAGGCATGATGTAAACACGTTATAACACTATCATACACACAGGTATTATGTAAACATATTACAATACTATCATACACACAGGCATGATGTAAACATGTAATAACACTATCATACACACAGGCATGATGTAAACATGTTATAACACTATCACACACAGGTATTATGTAAACATGTTATCACACTATCATACACACAGGCATGATGTAAACATGTTATAACACTCATACACACAGGTATTATGTAAACATATTACAACACTATCATACACACAGGCATGATGTAAACATGTAATAACACTATCATACACACAGGTATTATGTAAACATGTTATCACACTATCATACACACAGGCATGATGTAAACATGTTATAACACTATCGTGTGCAACACATAAAAGCACCTCTATTACGTGCACGACACATCATCATCATCAAATAAGTATTTTCAGAACAAAACAACGAGAATACTTCGCAACCTAATAATATAGCATTATTACTGGTAATTATCGTAACAACAATAAGCAGTGGTGCAGGAATCGATTGTTAATTATCAGGGAAAAATTAAAGGAATACTATTTGGAGGACTTCCACAATGAGCATGAATTGGTAACTAAAACTAGTCCATGTAAATAGGTAACTATAACTCTTCCATGTAAATAGGTAACTATAACTAGTCCATGTAAATCGGTAACTATAACTAATCCGTGTAAATTGTTCACTATAATTGAACTGTGTAAATAGGTAACTGTAACTAGTCCATGTAAATAGGTAACTATAACTTGTCTTTGTAAATTGTTAACTATAACTGATCTATGTAAATAGGTAACGATAACAAGTCCATGTAAATAGGTATCTATAACTCATCCGTGTAAATTGGTAACAACAACTAGTCCGTGTCCTGGCACGTGAAGCATTTCAAGTTAACGAATCGGTTACTTGTCTGAATTTTTTTAATGCAAACATTTTAACCCTTTCACTGAAACAATCATCTTTATTGTATACATCTTCCCCATTACATGGTGGAATACAAACTAATTGATCGAAGCCCGTTCACTAGGTGGTAATTGCACGTTTGTCGTGATCCTATCTTTTTGAAAATAGTTCTTCATTCATTCCCCAAATCCCATGAGCAAACACCACGGACGGAGAAAGGTCGTTGCACAGTCTTGAATGAGTCAACGTGAAGGTCGATCGGTAAGTTGGTGGTAGAACGAAGAAGTTGCAAGTTGAGAAGTACATTTTCAATTGAAAAATGCAGCAAAACGACATGTTGAATCGATCTGTTCAATAGTTTATTAAATCACAGGATAATTATTTTGCAAACGTCAGGCTAATCATTGTCGTTCAACAAATGATGTGGATTTGTCGTTCGTTTATTTATTTTTTTAACTGATAAATGTACATTGTACCCGTGTTTCGTATGCACTGATTGTGTCGTGCAGCTTCAGTGTCTATCTAAAACTGATTTTAAAATGTAACGAGGAAGCATCTCAAAATGCAAAGCCCATATCCGCGTCCGCTTTGTACTTGAACTAAACTCGATGAAAAAACTAAAAAATGTAAAATTTATTAATTAGCATTCTCCATATTCTCAAAATAAGTTTTTTGGGGAGAATTTGATGACAAATGCTCAAATGGTGAAAAGAAAAAACCAACAACAAAAAAACTAATGGTTGGACAGACACACTGAAGCCGGATGGTAAATAAATAAAGAAACACAGAAACGATTACAAAACCCGGTCATCTCTTGCTGCGCAGCGGTGGACGCAGCGGAAGGACTGGTAAGGTCTATCTCTACTCACTGTGACTTTGCCCTTTGACCCAATTATTTTCTAATATAAATAAAGGTTTGCTGAAAATTTAATGACATAAGCTCAAATGGTACAAAAGTAAATGTAAGATGCTGTTTGCATTCATCTTAGCCCTCAGGAGATGGAATGGCTTATAAGTTGATAACACATTATGACAACGATAACGGAACTTCACATCGGAAATGCTGGATTTGTACCATCTCTGCCTCCACCATCTACCCACCCACCACCTTCCGCACTTTTCCGAAAACATCTTCAATGTACAAGCTGTACCCTATACGTACACTTGACATTGTGGAAAAATGTTCCTCTCAGTATACAAAAACGTACTGATAACTATATACACACCCGGACAACGACGTGTACCATCGTGGGGTAAATAAGGTTTTGTATTTTACCTGCAACGACACACGTGAATAATCGGGGGTATTAAGGTGAATCCATTATAATATGTAACCTCATGCAATATTTACCAGGGCCTTTGCAAATGTTCTCAGAATGAGATTATACCATAATTGAAAAAGTTTGAATTGTTCAGCATATGATGAAAACAAAGATATATATATATATATATATATATATATATATATATATATATATATATATATATATATATATATATATATATATATATATATATATATATATATATATATATATATATATATATATATATATATACATATATATATATATATATATATATATATATATATATATATATATCACTATCATGTCACTATATGGGGTATATATCCCCGAACGGGAGCAGCCGAAAGAAAAAGAAGATATGTATATATGTTTATGTGTATATATATATATATATATATATATATATATATATATATATATATATATATATATATATATATATATATATATATATATATATATATATACAGAGAGTTCGTAACAAAAAACATTTACTTCCTAATTATATGTTTGCTCGTTAATTGGGAAATTAAAGGTGCTATTACTTGGGACTATGGAGAGCATCTCTGCATGATGTTCGTAACAGTCAAACTGGCCGCGCACATGTACACATCACGTGACGACATCTCGTGCAGTTATTTTCCTGTCTCGTGTCGAAGGCTTTACCAGGACAAACACATGCATCATCTACAACAAAAAAAATTCACATATTAATGCACGTACAAACATTTTCTGTTGTCCGTGCAAATGATGGAGTACACAAACGTGTTTTTTATTGAGCTTCTACTCAGAGAACATTGCAAATTACTAATCAGACGTGGGGATGTAAGTGGACCCCAAGATGGTGGACCTAAATAGAGGGTTTTTTAGGTGTGATCGATGAGCCTGTTCATTGACGAGGAGCTCCACACATGACGGTGCAAAACAGCTCCTCACGAGGAGCAGGAACTGCTCTGCCCTCCTCCAACAGTGCCTTTACTTTCACTGCCCCCAAACCCTTAGCTGGTCCCACCCTCCTCCAATGGTGCCTTTACTTTCCCCGCCCCCCTTTAGCTGGCGCCGCCTCCTCGCCCTAAAGCTCAAGCCATCTCCCCCACCGGCCCGAGCCCCAGGCGATGTGAGAAATGGACCACCCACGCTGGGGCCGCAGCTCGAGCCGCCACTTCCTGCGCCTCTCTACGGCCACTACAGCCCCCGTGGGGACACCCTGCCCAGCCGACCTTTCCCGACAGGACAAAACAGACCCACCCACCCCTCAAACATAATTCGACCATCATTGACTTTCTTATCTTTCCATACTATTCTCACCTCTCTCAACCTTAGTCTACCATACCATCTTGGCTGGACTCCCTGGTACGTGGTACTGGTTCCTCGGTTTTTCTTTCATGGTTCCTGGGTAATTATGGAGAGTCTGATTCAGTTGCCGTACTTAATCGTGCAACCTTGGAATAACGTTGGGCGTTGTTTAATCTCGTAAATGTTCTTCAGTAAATGATCCGTAGTGAAGGCAAATGGAGGGGGCTTCATTGAAGAAATATGTACTGGGGTTCCTCCCAGTTTCTTGTGCATGGGGCTTGCAGGAATAGCTTAGAGGTCATACCTTTGAGCTGTCTCGCCTGGGTTTGAATGTCGACCAAGCTTAAGAAATCACCCTGGTGTTCCACGTCCAGGAAGAAGCATCGATGTGTGGTCCATTAGAGGAACGAATGAGGCCAGAGGACCCGTCAGGCAGCACTGGTCGTTGGTGGATGCTAAAGATCTCACGGTGCCTTTTGCGAAGAGTCGGCGAATTATCACCAACACCCCGAAGGGGTCTTGTCCTCCGATGGACCACACACACATCGACGCCCCCACAAACAACAATGTTGTCTGTGGGGGTCTCGTCAAGGGGTGGTATGTGTTGATGTTGTGTGTTTCTCACCCAAGAACCACCTTCGCCCACTTCCACCCCCACCCCAGAAAGAAAGAAAAAAAAAAACTGACAAAAAACATTTTGCATTATTTCTTTTTATATACAGTATATATTTAAATTGGTCTGGTGTTGATGTGCCGCAGGCATGATGGGCCCAATGGTCTCCCTCCTCTTATGTATCCTTTTGGTGTACCCTGAACAAATGACAAATTCCTGCCACCTCAGTCGAACGTCAGGTCTGGCCAGCCGGTTCCTGAATGACTTGGGCTGGAGGGTTCCCCCCCAGCCCCCCCACCCCAGTCGACCCCACAAGATGTGAATAATTGGGGCCGTTCAAGAAAAAAGTCGTTCGTTTACATAAACGAACGACTTTAAGCATCCACACGCTTAATCACAGTAATTATGCTACACCTTATTGGCTTATTTTAATACTCAGACATGAAATGTAAATTTGACACAATGTAAACAATAACAGCCTTTACACCTTTAACTTACGCAAATCTACACCAAGGAAAGACAGATAAACCCACAGTTTGATAGGTTCACGGCCTCGCCATCTGCAGATAGACGTTAATGTTCACATAAAAAAAGATTTTACATCATTCATGCCTCTCCAGCGGTGCTGTTTCGACAATGCTGTAATTTTATAGAGGGAGGCTTTTATGAACTTTAAATTTAGACTTGGCATCGAAATGTTTCAGGAAGAAGATTAAATAATACACCAACTTCAATGAGATCACCTTGGAAAGAAACTATATGGTCAGCCTCAAATTAGACCAGTGTATTCGGAACGAGCCCAAGACAATAGTAGAAGTCTTTATGGCAATAATCAGACTTTTTGGTAAAGAATGTTTTTACAAGATACCGGCTACTCTTCAAAGAGAGTATTATGTATGTATATATAAGCTGGAAGTCTTTGGCTTGTGATGCAAACCCACTCCATGTAAATTAACGGTTTGGCTGTTTCGCTTAATTTACTGTATGGCCACAGTTTATAAACTAGAAAGGGCACTGGGTAGAGCGCATACCTCCGCCACAGAATGCCTGATCCAGTGGAACACATCGGACCCAATACATTTTTGAAATATTATGCGATATTCTATATCGTTTTGGCCCTTTCTCTCAATGGTGAAGAATCACTTTTTTAAAAGTCTCGTATTCGAATTTTCGCCAAAATTGAATCAATTGGTCCTTTTCACACACTCAACTTGTCCACAAAGTTTCTGCAGAATCCATCCATAACCTTTTGAGATATTGTGCTATATATAGTTTTTGGCTATCTCTCTCAATAGGGAAGAATCACTTTAAAAATCTCATATCTGGATGCAGATTCAGATCTTCACCAAAATTAAGCGTTGCTTTCCTTAATCAGTCACCTACACACAAAAAATTCAGAATGATTGCTTGAAAACTGTGGCCAAAATTCGTGCGACAGATAGATAAATGCTACAGACCAACATACTTGGCAAAAAATTTTTTTCGCCAAGTAACAAGATGTTGTGCATAGCATCATACTTGCAAAATCCATTAAACAAATTTGACCTTTAAAATAATTGGTGGTTGAATTCATTGACCAACTTTGCAAACCCTCTTCAAATTTCAAGTCAATCGGATGAAAATTGACGATTTTAGAAATTCCACCTGATTTTGACCTTTGGCCTATGTTGACTTTTTGGCTCATGTTGATCTCAAAAATACTTATTCATTGAATTCAGTGACCTGATATGCAAGCTATCTTCAAATTTCAAGTCCATTGGATGAAAAATGAGGATTTTAGAAATTCCACCTGGTTTTTACCTTTGGCCGATGTTGACCTTTTGGCCTATGTTGACCTCAAAAATAATTTTTGGTGGGTGAATTCAGTGCTATGAAAAATAAATCCTCTTCAAATGTTTAGTCAATCAGATGAAAATTGAGGATTGTAGAAGTTTGACAAAGTTGTTGACCTTTGGCCTCGGTTGACATTTTGACCTCAAAAACAATCGGCTTTTTGCTTATGACAAACTCTACCATGTGGTGAAGTTTCATGAAGTTCGGTTTAAAATTGCGACCTTTCGGCAATCGACATACAAGCAAACAGACAGACAGACTGGTGTTGTCTGTCAATAATTTTATGTTGCACTTCTGGATATAAGTACCAAACTTGGCAGGTGGTTAGATATGATCATCTATCTATAATTCCAGCAATGTGTGTGTGTGTGTGTGTGTGTGTGTGTGTGTGTGTGTGTGTGTGTGTGTGTGTGTGTGTGTGTGTGTGTGTGTGTGTGTGTGTGTGTGTGTGTGTGTCTGTATGCGACCGCAGTTTCTCGACGACCGCCGGTCCGATCGGATTGAAACTTGCCAGGAATATTGCTGGGGACCTGCGGATGTGCCTTTTCATGGTTTGATATTAATCAGACGAGCGGTTCCCAAGTTATGGCCATTTATCTGTCGACCAATGACAAGACACGGTGCTATGACATCACGAATTACGTCACAATTAATATTTATATATTTATTTATTTTTGCACGATTGACGGTCCGATCTGATTGAAACTTGCCAGGAATATTGCTGGGGCCCCGTGGATGTGCCTTTTCGAGGTTTGAGAGAGAGAGGCTGCACATACTGGCACACACCTACGGGCCCGTATGAGTAATTAAATAAATTTAATCGAGAAGGTGAGCCAATCAAAAAATGCCTTATTTTTAAATTAATCTCACTGTAAATTATGAGTGGAGTTCTCTCCTTTTTGTGGTGGAGGAATGGGGGGCACCCAGAAAATGCTTCAGATTTCAATAGAGGAAGCGCACTTTCTCGAACAAAATAGAGGTCAAAAGTTTGTTTTTCGGCGGGATTTGAATGCAATGAAATGATTTTCGACGATTTGGATTCGATATTGATCCTGTTATGGGGGAAGATTTATCACAGGTGAGTGATTTTATCTGTTGGACTAAAAAAACAAAGTGATTATTTGAGAGCTTTTAGCCGAAATATGGCAAATTCATGCACGTTCTTTTTCGATCGGTACACACGACACAGCACAGTCATCCGATGCGATGTCAGTGGCATTTTTTGATTGGGGGACTGCAGTGCCGCAGTGGATGATGGTGGTTGAGAATGGGGGACTGCAGTGGATGATGGTGGTTGGCTGGGGGACTGCAATGGATGATGGTGGTTGGCTGGGGGACTGCGGTGGATGCTGGTGGTTGGCTGGGGGACTGCGGTGGATGCTGGTGGTTGGCTGGGGGACTGCGGTGGATGCTGGTGGTTAGCTGGGGCTCTGCGGTGGATGATGGTGGTAGAAAGAAGACTGAGGTGGATGGTGGTAGTCAGTGCGGCACTAGGATAAATGATGGTCGTCAGTGGAGGATTGGGGTCTATGATAAGCTTTAGAATGAACATAGTACATATTGTGTAGTACATGACATGCCTACCATATTGTGTTTGGGCTATACTGAAGAAATTACTTCTTACACTTCCAGATTCCGAGTCTCGTCACTGACATCCAATGGAAGAAGTGCATCATCTGCCAACGGAAAACGTCTGAGTCTCTCAAATGCCCCACAAAGGACAGACTAGGTCAAGACGCTGCCAAGAAAACCTACATGAATTTCCTCCAAAATGTTGGCGAGTTCAGGAAACTGCAATGCTTGTCCTGCAACGTTAGATTCGACCTCGATGATCTGTCTGCTTTCGTCGAGAATGGAGCATCGTGGCACAAAACGTGCTACCTCAAGTTCAACAACACCAAGCTGGACAGGGAACGAAACAGGCCGCACAAGAGACCAGCGACACGGTGTGCAACTGGTGATCCAGAACCAAGCAGGCCTAAACACCAGCGCATTGCAACAGATGTCTGTTTTTTCTGCTTGAACGGTGGAACACTGAGTAATTTCAGTGCGATGGAGGCGGACAGGAGAGTGAGAATGATCGCCGCTGAGTTAGCAGATGATAGTTTGCACAGCAGACTGTCTGGAGGCGGGGATTTAATAGCAATGGATGGGAAGTACTACACTGCCTGCCTGGTAAACCTCAATAACCGGTACCGGTCACATCTAAGGAAGAAACCTCCTACCGTGGACATTGACCAGTGCATGGGTGAAAGCGCAGCGTTCGTCGAGCTAATAGATCACATATATACCTCATCAGCGTCCGGTACTGAAATATTCAAGTTGTCAGAATTACATAGCCTGCACACTACTCGTCTGAGCAACCAAGGTATTTCAACGTACGTCCACCGAACCAGAATTAAGGACGGATCCTGGAACACCTTCCTGACTGCACTGAACAGTCTGATGGCAAGAATGTCTTGTTGATATTCGACCAATATATGAAGGTACTGTTGCAGGATGCAGTGAAAGTCCGGAACTTCACCGATGTGAAGTGAAAGTGACTTTTTGTCTCATTCAATCGAAGTCCACTGTTTTGGGTGCATACTTTTGTGTATGGGCTTGAAAATGTGTTTGACCTCGTTTTTGGACACAGTTTCTATTTGGAATTTCCATTAAAAAATATTTTGTGGCGATTTTTCGGAAAAGGTATTCTACATATCACAAAGGAACCTGTTTTATATGGAAGGATTTACTTAAACCGAGGAAATTCCGAGTGAACCAAAAATGTTCGGTTAGTGTGTAAAACGCAAAATTAGTTCATTTCATGTTATTTTTTATGGTAATAAGAGAATACAAAGGGAAAAAAATAGGAAAAATAGGAAAATAAAAAAGTAATTTCCCGAGTGATGATGTAATCCAGAATCAAATTTTCTGATTTTATTTTTCAAAAATAAAAATTTTACTGATTTTAAAAGGCCGTTAGTGGATGATTAGTAAACCGCGTGTACCCATGGGGGCAGTGTGGTTATGGAAAATTTGAACTGCGGAAGGATTTCATAGGAATTTAGTCTACGCAATAGTATTTCAATTAAATTACTTCTTGTGGATACAGTACACAAATTACTGTAACTTTCCCATTTATCAACCGATTTTCAAATTTTTGGTGCCTATTTCTGCGGAAAGACATGTTCTGTAACGCTACTATAATTTATCCATTATATCGTTAAGTCGGATTTTGAGCGTCGCCTCACGTCCTGATATGGCGAGTTTGGCGGACATCTTGGAAAATAGCGGCCAAGGGGTCATCTGGGGTCAGTTTCAGTGTCATATTTTCGGAATCCTCGAGCTCGATTTAGTGGGGTTTGACCTAATCAGAAATATGATTTTCATTCATTTGTGCGAGTTATGATGGTTCGAAAGTGAGTTTGGCGGCCATCTTGGAAAATGGCAAATTTTCGATTGGCTCCCCTTCTAGATTTATTTATTATGATCATATCTCACCACCTGCCAAGTTTGGTGCTTATATCCGGAAGTGTACAATATTATGTTAATAGCGATAGTAACGGACCTCACTAAACGTTTTGTGAGGCATCGCTCTCCCCACCTCCTCCCCTTCCTCGCTCTTCTCCCCTTCCTAGCATCCCTTTCTTCACCCACTCCTTTCTTCCCCTCCCTCCTATCCCCTCTCCTCCCTTCCCCTCCATCCTCTCCCTCCCCTCCCCTCTCTCTCCCTCTCCCTTTCACACCCCTATCAGCGAAGTGACAGGTTGTATTTGCTAGTACTAAATAAATGAGCAAGTTCATAAAACACCTAAACCATGCAGTCTTGAGAAAAGGACATGGAGCTTTCTTTTTTTTTTGTACACAGGCAAGGCTTGTGGAAGAATGAGAACACTGAATGCATCATAATGCAACAGAACAAAATGAATAGTGGATAAAGATAGGAAACACCAACAGTAGAGTTGAATAACAAAACAGAGGGAGACTTGCACAAATAATAGGTGTGCGGAGGATTGAGGGGTAGGAGAGGATTCACGGGGTGGACATGATGAATACAGAAGAAAAGTCTCAGGAATGAAAAACTGCAAATTTGGAAGGTGTACTTGAGGTGGGGAGTTGGGTTAATAGGGGGAGAAAAGATCATGGTTTTGCATGGAGGATAATCTCATATGGAGGTGAACAGCTGTGTTGAAGACTTGAATGGAAGAATGAGATTGAAGATAATGTGGTAGATGGCTCCACAGGCAGGAAAAAAAAGAGAAACAAATGAGTGGAAGTGAGGACTGCATGTACCCAGTAGAAACTTGGGGTGGGGGGCAAAGCACAGAATGAATATAGAGGGTGCAAGACCAGGAAGGAGGTGGTAAAAGACAAATATCCCACTAACCTGTCTGTGATGTGAAAGTGACAGGCCCATAGACTCAGCTTCATCACGGGAGATTCTGATAAACTTGAAGGCCTTGATTTCAAACTGGCCAAGGTGTGGTACAGGATTTCCAGCCCATTGGGGAGAGGAGTAATCTATGAAGCTGTGGATGAAGGCCTTGTAGGTGGATCGGAATTCAGGTGTGCCAAGGAAGGTGTATGACAAAGTATGAATGCCCATTCTGGGGCTGGCTTTGGCGGCCAACCTTCAAACATTGTTTGTCAAAGAAAGATAATGGCTGATAGTGAGAACCAGGAGTTTGAGTGACTGAAATTTCCTCAAGAGGATTGTTAAGAAAGTAGAGAGGAGAGTTTGGGAGAGAAATAGTGAGAGTGTGAGATTTGTTGGGATTGAAAGACATTCCAAGTGTTTGACCAGCTTGTGATTTTGTAAAGGTATGAAGAGAGGGAAGAGGTTGCAACATGCATGTCTAAAGGATGAGGGATGTCACGGCAGAGGGTGGAATTACTAGCAAATAGAAAAAGAGGATTTTCCAGAGTCAGGGAGGTTGTTTATGAAGATCAGGAACAGGACTGGACCTGGAACACATCCTTGGGGCACTCCAGCCTTGACAGGGAGAGGAGATGAAGGGATTCCGTTGAGTGCTTCACATTGGCTGCGAGAGTAGAGGAAGTCAATAAACCAAGAGTGGAGTTGGCCTTGGATGCCATAGACAGAGAGTTTGGAGAGCAAGGTGGGATGCCAGATTGTATTGAAAGCATGAGATACAGTATATCTTGAAAGACGGCCTTGATCTCATGTCTGATATTGAGGACTTCCACCCATTGTTAGGAGAGTCGAGGCAGCATGTCCAAGGTAGAGTGACCTGGTCTGAATCCAAATTGGTGATCTGAGATGAGGTTGTTGGAGAAATGCAAGGATTTCATATCAACTGCCATGATGGATTCCATGACCTTGTTGATGATTGGAAGAAACTGATAGGTCTGTTGTTAAAGGGATACATGTTTGCACCTTTTTATTGTAATGCAGTGATGTTGGCTGATTGTCAAGCAGATGGAAGATGAGCTTGGGCAAATGACAGGGTGAAAATAGCAGAAAGAGGAAGCGCAAGAGAGGCAGAGCTGTCTTTTAGGACACATGAGCTGATGCCGCCCAGTCCAGCTGCAGAATCAGAGTTGAGGGTTGCCAGAAACTTGTCCACCTTTTCAGGTGCAAAAGACAGAGTCTCGAAGCAGTTGGATATGCCTGGGAAGGATGGGAAAACGAGTGAGGGGTTGGGGACACAATATTTTAAAGCAAACAGAATTGAGGCATTTGGCCTTCTCACAAGTGGAGTCATCTGCGGTGCCATAACTGCCTTTTAAAGAGTGGGAATGGATGGATGGGGAGCCTACTCAGGAGACAGACTTTGTAAGGCACCACCAGGTTTAAGAGGAGACAGACCAGTTTTAAAATCCATTCTTGAGGTTGTACAGATGTTGTTTTCTGACTCTCCTGAGTTGGACACACACTTGTGGAATTTGTGGGAAAGCGCTGACATTGCCTTTGGTCAGATTTGCTTTCCAGGAAGAGAGAGCAAGTTGTTTCAGAGCAACTGCCTCACCACAGGATTCCGTGTAACCTGGGTGGGAAGATGTGAAGAATAACTGAAGACGAGATGGGATGGATCTGTGCATAAGAGATCAGGTTTCTATTGAAGAATTTCCAGGCTGAGTTAATATCAGGGGCAGTAAGTATGGGAGACTAGTCTTGAAGAAAGATGGCTGCTTGCAGTCCCTGTCAGTCTGCCTGAGTGAACCTCCAGACTTGCCTGCACTAAGGCAGCTTTCTGAGAATTGCCAGAGATGTTGACTTTCACAAGTACATGATCAGGTGAACTAATTGGAGCAGAGGAAGAGCAGGAGGCATTTGCAGAGAAGTTAGTCATCACCAAGTCCAGAAGGGAGGATTTGCCATTTGGAGAAATCCGGGTGGGAAAGTTCACAGATTGATTCAGTCCCATGGAATCATAGAAATCTTTTGCTGAAGTGCCATGGCTGGTAAAAGAGGTACCACGGCCCAGCCAATTTGCATAGTAACAATTGAAATCATCCCATATGAGGAAGAGAGAGTTGGGATGAGTGGTTTAAAGTTAGTCTATATTTATTGTCTGAGAAAGATGTAGATGGAGTTGTCAGTGTTTAGAGGATGGTGTAACACACAGACAAACAAGAGGTGGGAGCGGAGGGGAAGTCACAGCCAAAGTTACCCCTGTGGGTTAGGAGGTATAAGATCAGTACAAGGGCAGTGAGTAAAGTTATTGATGTAAAGTGCAACACCACCACCAGAGCGGGGTTCAGGTCTATCAAATCAGAGGAGGCAATAGCTGGGGAGTGGCACTCAGGAGTCATGGATGTCTTGTGGGAGAAAGGATTCTGTTAAACAAACGATGGCCGGTTTATCAGCAGTGGCCTGGATTTTGAAATTTGTAAGATTGGAGCAGAGACCTCGGATGTTTGAGATCCATTCAGTTAGGGACGTGGGAGGAGGCATTGGGATGGTGCAGGGCGGGTGGCACAAGGCTTTACAGGGACAGTGTGATGGGGAGGTTTTGAGGGTGTGGGGTGAGGGGAAGCATTGAAGGGGTGTCATGAGGGAAAGCATTGAGGGGTTGGGGTGAGGAGGGATGCAGAAAGGGGGGGACAAGAAGCTTTGAGGGTATCGGGTGAGGAAGGGAGTGGAAAGAGAGGACATGAAGTGGAGGGATGCTGATTCCAAATTCCTGAGTTGGACAAACAGAGGGAAAGATTACGGGATTGGAGGTAAGAATCTTTGTTGAATGCACAGAGAAAGGTGGTGCTGTAGGTACAGAAGGAGAGTTGGTGGACCAAACGCTTAGTTGAAAGACAGTTTTGGAAAATAATCTTTGTGAAGAAGAAGTAGAAGAATAGATTGTGGTGTCGACGAACAACACGTGGGGTCGTACTGACAGAGTAGAAAGTGAAGCATTTTAAAATGTTTTCAAATGCTTTTAAAAGAAAAAGGAAGAAGTGTTTCTATTCGCTGAAGATTCAGTTTGGAGACATTCAGAATATGGGGTAAAAAGAATGTAGTTCAGGAAGTCCAGGCAGAAGGAAATTCAAGCAGAATGAAGTTGTGGAGTGAAAAAAAAAAGTTTGTTTTTATTTTTATGAAGCAAGAAAGGGAAATAGGATAATGTTGAGGAGGTATAATGAAGTATTTGGGAAGAAAGAAGCAAAACTATGAATACGGAGACAAAATGCACAAATAATTTTCACAGGGGCTATCCGAGAAATGGCTAAAATAGGTCTTGATATGAACAACATGAAAACAAATTTGACAAATACAGCACAACAAGGTATGATTTAACATGGGAAATTTGATGGAAACATAAACAGAAACACAGGGACAAAGATATAACAGAAAAAAAAAAACACGACAAATCCGGTTCGTAAAATTATGGAGTACACCAAATGAAAAGGCAGGAGGAAAGAAAGTGCAAATACTTGGGAACATATAATCTGAAGGCGATGCCCTGATAAAGGTAATTTTAATAGGGCAACACTAAACTCAAAGAAAAACAATATCCTCAAACAGAAAATATTCACAGAGGAACTAAGAATAAGAGATAAACAAACTGACGAGGCAGTAAGAAATGACTGGTCACCGATAAATGGAAACCTCCCACGAATGCCACAATGGAATGACGGGACATATGTATGGGATGAGATTCCCAGAGTACAAACTCCCAAAGAAAAGGAACAACCAACAGAACTTACTCGGACTACACAGAAAATAGAACAAGAGAGGAAAACAGAAACAGATGAGATTTCAAATTTAATCACAATAACAGAAACAGAAATTGAGCAACAGCCTGGAGAAATGAATCAAGAAACAAAACTGAAAACCCCACAACAGGACCAGACAGGACCAACACCCCCCCCCCCCCACTCTTGAATTGAATCCGAATACAACAGATAGCAGGGGAAATAATAAAAAAAACTATGATGAGGCCAAGGATAGAAGAAATCAAAAACAAGTTTGAAAAAAAAACAGATAAAGTTTGACCGCGAGCTCGGGAAACAAAGAAAATGTGACAACTCCCCCTAAAAAAAAAACAAAAGAGTACCCACAAAAATTTTGGGAAAGTATATTTTAAGACAAAAAAAAACCACAAAGAAGCAGATTGCATGCGACACTTGGAAAAGAAAAAGCAACATTTACAGGAAATGCACCCAATAATAATTGATGAAGAAACAATTGGAAAACATCTCGCAAAAGCGTCGAACTTCAAATGCCCAAGCCCGGATGGGATTCTAAACTTCTGGCTGAAGCAACTACATGAGCTCTCCACCCTCACTACGCTCGAGCATTTAACAAACTCATCCAAGGGGAACAGCCAATGGATGATTGGTTCACAGAAGGCAACGCTCTACTTTACTTATCCCAAAATCTGAACAAACCAATCTACTCAACAAATGAAAGTCCTGGTAGTACCATCTTGTTTACCCTGTGTACCCCCTGCCCCATCCCTCTCCCTTCTACAGATTTCTGATTGTCTCTGTTCCCCACTGATTTGTGCTTCCCTCTCCTGTCACTCTTGTCTCCTGCCTTATTATAGTATGTTCTGTGTGTTAGTTCTTACACGAGCCTCGACATGGTTTACAGAAAAAAAAAATCCTTGAATTTGCAAGAAGTTGTGGACTTCGGGTGGCTGGTTCATGGTTTCAGCAACCACAACCTCATCGCTGGACTTGGTATTCCAACACTGGCGGTGTGGTAAAGGAGATTGACCATGTACTTGTCGATGGTCACCGGAGGATGATCCAGAACTGCAGGGTCGACCGGAGTGCTCAGTTCCTCAATACCAACCACAGGCTTGACAAGCTCAAGGATGAGAGAGTAGCTGAGAAGTTTGCAAACAGGCTGAGTGGAAATATGGAGGGGGGGGGGTCCTGAAGAGTTGTGCAGTGCCTTCAAGACGACCATCCTTAATGTTGCCAGTCGATGTCTTGGAACCCACCGTCATGCAAAGAGGAACTTTGTCTCCCAAGGGACACTGAATACCATAGACTTGAGTCGCAGGGACAGGCTCAATGGCAGAGCTGAGCTGCTCAGGGAGCTGAGGCATGAAACTGTACGTGCACTAAGGGTGGACAAGGAGGCCTATGTGCGAGGAATCTGTGAAGGTGAAGAGCACCACCTGTGGATGAATGATTCTCGTCCTGCTTGCAGAGCAATTTGCGCATTGCGTTCCTCCAAGCCCATCCTTCAGTGTGCTGCAGTGAGAACAGAGGGTGGTGGGCTCTTGACAGAGGAATCTGAGGTGAAAGCCCACTGGGCTGGTTACTTTGAGCAGCTGTACCAAGCTGACCTACCAGCTGTTGAGTTGCATGTCAGGGGTATAACTATCCCCATTGCTGACCCTCCGATCAACTGTGAACCACCTTCGTTTATGAAAACACAGGCTGAGGTTAACCAGTTGAAAGGGAATAAAGCCCCTGGGATCTGTGGCATCCATGGTGAACTTCTCAAGGCTGGTGGAAATGCCACACTCGTATCATTGCATGCAGTTCTGTGCTCTGCCTGAAGCACAGGCATCATCTGAAATGACTGGAAGAGGGGCCTTGTTGTCCCTCTCTGGAAAGGGAAGGGTGATCACCAGGACTGCAACAACTACCGAGGAGTGACGCTGCTCAGTGTTCGGCAAAGTCTTTGCTCGGATAATTCTTCAAAGGGTTCGCCACCATCCGCTTGAGCACCAGCATGTGGAGCAGTCAGGCTTTACACCAAAGAGGTCAATGATTGACCGTTTCCTTCCTCTCTGGGTCCTCAACGAACACAGATGAGAGTTTCGGCAGGGGCTGCTTGCAGCCTATGTTGATCTCCACAAAACATTACATTCAGTGAATCAGGATTCCCTCTGGAGGATTCTCGGTCTTCACAGGGTGCCACCAAAGGTGAACGATCTGATTTCTGAACTATACTCTGGTACAGAGAGTGCTGTGAGTTGTGGTGTTTCCATCTAACTTATTTCCAGTTATTCCTGGACTTCATCAGTGGTGTGTGCTGGCCCCCACACTCTTCAACGCTTGCAAGCACTGGATTCTGTAGAAGATGTCTGAGAGATCAAGCTGCGGTGCATCACTTGGGAATGTCAAGATCTCTGACCTTGATTTCGCAGATGATCCAGTCATCCTCACGGATATTCTGGATATCCTTGTAGGGGCCCTCGAGGTGCCGAATGAGGAATCAGAGCCACTGGGATTATGGGTTTCCTGGGTCAAAACGAAGATGTAGGCTTTCATTGACATATTCGATGCTGCTGTCTTGTATGTACCCGTTTTTGATAAGAATGTTGAGGTCACGGAGATTCACTTACTTTGGTGGTGATATTCATGTCTTGGCATGTTGTGAGCCAGAGGTCAATAGACGTCTGGGTCGGGCCTGAGGAGTCATGGATTCACTGGATCATGGGGTGTGGCGCTGTTGGTACCTATGCAGGAGGACAAAGGTTCAAGTCTTCAAGTCCTTGGTGCTTCCAGTCTTGCTCTATGGATGTGAGACTTGGACTCTGTCCATGGATCCAAGATGGAGACTTAACTCCGTCGATACCAGGTCTCTTAGGAGAATCCTTGGCTGTTGATGGTCAGACTATGTGTCCAACGAGCAGTTTCTGAGAGGGTCTCAGATGAGATTTGTTACCTTTATAGTCCGTGAGTGTCAGCTGCGGCTGTCTGGACATGTGGCTCGATTTGCTGATGCTGATCATTCTTACCAGATTCTCTCAGTGACAGAGCCTCATGAGTGGAGAAGGCCAATGGGACGACCACATGCCTCATAGTTGCAGCAGGTTGATCAGCATCTCATGGAAACGAGGAAGGGCCAGACATCTGCCTGGGGGATGCCCAGACAGAGGCCCCTGGAGTACTAATGGAAAGTGGTCGCAGCAACGCACTGCTCCATCATATGCTCCCATACTTAACCTAACACGCCGGCCTTTGGTCGCGGTGTTCGTAAATACAGTCCTGTATTAAATTGCATTTTATATTCTTCCTCGTGATCTCAAAGTTGAACGAGTCAGAGACATTCACAATATGAAGCTCTGCGCCATATTTGGCGATTCGAGCTTCCTTCGTTATCCAGTTATTCTGCTGACAAACAGACAAACACACAGAGACACGATCACAATACTCATGTGTCCCACCTATGGCCATGGCGTGAGTAGTTAGGGTCAAGCACATCAATTAACCTTTTCCTTTTGGCACACTGTGTTATAAGGTCAACAGATTACATGCCATGTCATCAGAGAAGAGGGTGAGATGGAGAAAGTCAGGTGTTCAGTGGTGAGGATAAGCACGTTTGTTTAAATGATCAATGACTCAAGAAGGAGCCTGCATTCGATCAAAGGCTTATGGAGGAGCTTGTACATAAACCACATGCAGGACAAAGACATAAGTCAACATCAGTGTACTTTCACGTTAATTACAAGGGCATCAGTAGACATTAGTAGACAAGCCTATGGTATGTGGGATTGGAACATAGGTGCCCTGCACCATGAGCCAGGGTGCATGATGACGGATGAACTGGAAGCCATGTTGTGTATCATGGTGTTATGTAATACAGTTATGTTCAAAATAAATCGTAATGAACAGGGCATTGTGTGTGAGGCTTCGGTGGGGGAGGTGGAAGGATATGGCACTGATGGATGGTAGGGTGGGATTCACAGGGGGGTTCTTTGAGATACTAAAGGTTCAGTATAAATGTGAATCTCAAGAGAGTATGAGCGGTGATCAGTAATCCCATAACATGACCTGAAAAGTCAATCACTGGTAGAAATGAAAGTTATCTTTGTCGATTTTTTCTGCAACAATAGGTGTTTTTAACCAAACAAGCACCTATATTTTTGCCATATAAAAGAAGAATAAGTTTAAAAAATTTTTTTCATTCTTCAATGTTATTTGGCTGCCAGGATGGTGCAGAGGTAGTGCATTAAGCCACACCTCAGAAATGATGCAACCAGCAGAACAAATTCGTTATATAAATCCTGACATGCATTCGCCAACATCGACAAGAGCCAGAAATGCGTTGCAATACATGTCCCTCACCGATGTGATATTTTCAAAGTCCAAAATGGTCAGAAGTTTGTGAAAAAAAAAATGACGAAACGCCCTGAAACTCGAACTTGTTCTGTAACGTATCATGATGAACACATGTACCAAGTTTCAATTGAATATATTAAAGGGTATGGGGAAAAAAGTCTGAAAAACCAAAGGTGGGACGGACGGACGGACAGATGAAGAGCAAACTATGGCTCCCTACAGCGCAACCGTAGGGGACGAATAAGCCGAAGTGAAAGGCAATTCCAATGGTGGCTTTTTGCCAACATCATGCGTGCAGGCCGGGATTGCAAGACAGATGCAGGAAAAGGGAATAACGTCGGAAATCGAAGCAGCACACACATTGTGACGTTCATTCATCATCATACCCAATCAGTGTACCCTGCGGTGCCAGTGTGGATTCATCTGTCTGTCTCTCTCTGTCTGTCTGTCTCTTTCTCTCTCTCTCTCTCTCGTTTTAAACCTGTATTGGAATTATCTATCGATATACACATCCAATGTTGCGTTTGGAAAAGATCTCCACATGAACCCATCTCGTGGCAAGAGGATGACTCAGCCTGTCATCCTTCTGAGGTTGATAAAATGAGGACCAGTATATGGGTAATAGAGGGCAGCTATCCCTTACTGGATCTCTCTCTCTCTCTCTCTCTGGATAAATTCCCTTCCAAACCCCTCTCCCCCATCTTTTACTTCAGGGAGGAGCTTGTACATATACCACATGCAGCACAAGGACTTTAAGAGCAATCACCAGGGGTGGATCAAGGTGAGATTGAAAGGTTCGGATGAACTCCCATGCCCCCTCTTCCCTGCCAACCCACCACAGCGGTCCTTTGATGGAACCAGGATTTCTCGTTTCAAAAGAAAAGCATTCACCGCAACATTCACCAATTCATTCACCATTCAAGCTACAGAATTTGTTTTTATCACAGATACGTCATGTCTGCCTTTTTCAATGAAATTAACTGAAACGTAATGGAAGAGGAAGAAATTGAAAGTTTGGATAAATGCACACAGTATCTGGAATTTGAATCGAGGATCCCCCAACATCATGAGGTAAGTGCTCAGATGGGAATCCAGAAGCAGGCTTGAACTTTCCTCGATTCCTTCAACTCTTTGGTGTCACCATGTGAAATCACCTTTTATTTCCAAACTGCAGGTATCGAGGGCAAGACGCCAATTGGGAATCCAACTTTTATACCCACCTCCAATCCTTCGTCCCTTTTTACACCTGCCTCTTCAACCGCCTATCCATGTCTATGAAATCATTATTGTTTGTGCAGGTCTCTGCAGACCCTTCAAAGTGGCTACTCAACTCAATGTCGTGTCCCTCTCTCCTCCCCTGTAGCTACCTGTGATCTTATTAATTTTCACTAAATTTGTTCCTTCCACCCCCATGCATCATCATCAATGTAAGGGATGGGAGGATGATATTCTATGGTGAATCTCGGTCCACACTTCCACATTGGTTGCTTCGCGTTGGTTGGAACATGGCGGTTCTAAACCAGGACGGGATGCAACGTGTCTGGCAGTCGGGGGAGGGTGAAGATTTCACTTCTGCCTTTTTTTTTTCCAATGTATTTAAAAAAGTTCTTACAGATATGGATTCCACCGGGGAAGTTGGGAGGCTGTTCTAATTGTCGATCACTCTTTGACTGAAGAAACTGCTTCTGAGAAGGAGCCCACACCTGGGCTTGGACACATTCATCGGATGACTTCGGATGGAGTTGGAAATTGTAGGAGTGAAGAAGTGGGATGGGATGGATGCAGTCTAGTCCTTTTACAATCCGGAAAACCTGTATCATGTCACCGAGTCTGCATCTGTAACTGAGAGAGTACATATTCAGGTATCTCAGTCTCTCTTGGTAGGGGAGATGATGTATGGCAGGTACTAATTCAGTCGCCCTTCTCTGTATCTTCTCCAATTTTATTGCTGTCTGCTGCATATCTGGGACACCATGCCAAATTACCCCCCATTAAACCGGTCTGTGTCTACACCATGTCTGTTCATTATAACCTTCACTCCTTCGCCAGTATACGTTGAGATTCAAACTTCTGTCATTCACCTCCTCCCACGATCCTATTGACACTGGATTAATTATGCTGGATCTTATATATTCCGATCACATCCAATCTACGCTGCGGGAAGAATTGAAACGAATCCAGCTGATCTATTGTGTTTTTATTTTTCACGAGCTGCCCACTTGCTAAGTCCTTCAAGCCACAATTGTGTCCCAATGCGGGACGGTACAATCAACCAGTTGAACAATCAGTGGAACAATGAGGCCGCTCGCGCCACGCTTGTCGTTCTGCTCTGAGGTTGCACTTCTTTTCACTTTGATGAAATCTTCGGGGATTTATGGCGTTTCTGGAGACCACCCTCTGGAATACACAGTAAAGGATGTTTGTTCTAATATAATTCTCAGGCGCTGTGCTAAAATCAAACGCTGACTTCAGTTCCTTTTCCTGTAGCCGACAGGAAGGTGCTATATTCATAATTTCAGATATTTAGCTGGCATCGACAAAAAGTGTTCAGAGCAACGAAAGTGGCGCCGCCCAAGTAGGAGGCAATGCTGGATGTACAGGATATAAGGGAGGTGAGTGGTGGTCGTGGGGGGGGGGGGGGTTGGTAGTGAGTGGAGATGAGGAGAGTGTTATTTGTAAAAGTGGGGGAAATCTATAGCATGGGCGATGAGACTCATTTTTCAGGACTCGCTAGCGCATGAAGGAGGTGAACCGACCGATGGGACTTGTTTGATGAACATTCTATATTTGTCTATCCTCCCCCCCTTTTTTTTTCTTCTTCTTCTCAAAGCATGACATTTGCCAGACCGGCGGCGTCCCGGCAGTAGCACGAAAGGTTGAGAGGAAAGGTTATGGAAGGGGGATGGGAGGCAGAAGAGACAACCTTGCCGAATGGATGTGCTCCCAACAGGACATTTTGGTGGGAGTCCGTGGGCTGCGGGCCCACTTTCCTGTGACGCTCCGCGTGTGGTGCGAGGAAGGAAACCCTACAGGAGGGTGAGCTCCTCGGGCAGAGCTTTCCTGTCGCACACGGGCCAGACAAAAGCTCGGCGAGGACGGACCGCAAAGTCGCACATTTCAAAGGCTCCATGCGTCATTGTTATGTTATTCCAGTGCGTGCAGCTCGTTCAAAAAGGTCATTTGGAACACTGCGCTGCAGAACTATGCGATGCGGCTGTGCTGAATGCACGGATATGTGCATATAATGCACTGTCACACATAGTTCACTGTTATGAAAAATTGACAACACACACACATATATATATATATATACATATTACATACATACATAAAAATCAGCTCTGGAAAAAAATAAGAGACCACTCCAAAAAATTTTTAAATCAGCATCTCTACATGTATGGCAGCCATTCCATTCCAGTGTCTGTTGAATTCCAACACAGGCACACCTCATTCTACTTAGTGAGGTACTGATTAGGTGATCACCTGAACCGAATCTTATTTAACAAGGAAAAGTATAAAAACCACTGCTGTGGTCATCACTATCCTCTTGCAATAGGACCAGCTGGATGGCAAAAACAGTGCTAGTAGTACCTCAAAAGTCATTGGAATCAAAAAAATAACTATTGACCTTGCCAAAAAAGTTGAAAAGAAAAATTTTGAGGAAAAGTTTTTGAGAGGAAAAAAAAAAGAAGGCTTCAATTCTGGCTTTACTGGCAGATGGATACAATGAGCGTCACGTTGCTTCCATCCTTAAAATTTCAAAGACGGCGGTTCATAAGAACAAGGTCAAGCAGCAGACATTGGGGACAACAAAGCTACAGACTGGCAGAGGGCGAAAACGACTTTCCACTGACCGGGATGACCACCAATTCATTCGAATGTCACTCAACAACCGTAGGATGACGTCAAGTGACCTTCAAAAAGAATGGCAAACGGCAGTTGGGGTGAAATGCACGGTGAGGACGGTTTGAAACAGACTCTGAGGGGCAGGGCTGAAGCCGTGCAAAGCTCGAAAAAAGCCCTTCATCAATGAGAAGCAAAGAAGAGCCAGGGTGAGGTTTGCAAAAGACCAAAAGGATTGGACCATAGAGGAGTGGAGTAAGGTCATCTTCTCTGATGAGTCCAATTTTCAGCTTTGCCCAACACCTGGTCTTCTTATGGTTAGACGGAGACCTGGAGAGGCCTACAAGCCACAGTGTCTCACACCCACTGTGAAATTTGGTGGAGGATCGGTGATGATCTGGGGGTGCTTCAGCAAGGCTGGAATCGGGCAGATTTGTCTTTCTGAAGGATTCATGAATCAAGCCACGTACAAGGTTGTCCTGGAAGAACACTTGCTTCCTTCTGCTCTGACAATGTTCCCCAACTCTGTGGATTGGTTTTCCAGCAGGACAATGCTCCATGCCACACAGCCAGGTCAATCAAGGTGTGGATGGAGGACCATCAGATCAAGACCCTGTCATGGCCAGGTCAATGTCCAGAACTGAACCCCATTGAAAACCTCTGGAATGTGATCAAGAGGAAGATGGATGGTCACAAGCCATCAAACAAAGCCGAGCTGCTTGAATTTTTGCGCCAGGAGTGGCATAAAGTCACCCAACAGCAATGTGAAAGACTGGTGGAGAGCATGCCAAGACGCATGAAAGCTGTGATTGAAAATCAGGGTTATTCCACAAAATATTGATTTCTGAACTCTCCCTAAGTTAAAACATCAGTATTGTGTTGTTTTAATATGAATATGAACTTGTTTTGTTTGTATTATTATTGTTTGTTTGTATTATTATGTTTGTTTGTATTGTATTATCTGAGGTCTGAAAACACTGAATCTTTGTTGTTATTTTGACCAGTTGTCATTTTCTGCAAATAAATGCTCTAAATGACAATATTTTTATTCGGAATTTGGGAGAAATGTTGTCAGTAGTTTATAGAATAAAACAAAAATGTTAATTTTACTCAAACACATACCTACACATTGTAAAACCAGAAAAACTGATAATTTTGCAGTGGTCTCTTAATTTTTTCCACAGCTGCACACTACACAAATATATATATATATATATATATATATATATATATATATATATATATATATATAAATATATATAAATACATACATATATATATATATAAATATATATATAAATATATATAAATACATACATATATACATACATATATTCTGATGTATCAGACTTTGTTACAGAGTTTCGGTGCTGCCGAAGCAGTTTATTGGCAAGGGTCATACTGGGTGGTTTGCCATCTCTCTCTCAGCAGTCGTTAGGGCAGGAATTTTTTTTAGACATATTCAGTATACATATACATGCTGGCAGGATGGCAGATGATCCGACCGGCACAGGCCTTGCAGAAAACAGCTGCAGACGATCCGGCCAACACAGGCCTTGCAGCAGCCCTGTTCTGCCGGCTTTGTATGCCTGTTCACCTTTGCCATGCCATGCCCACTGCCCACATCATCAGTTTGCCCCCGTTCAATTTTGCTTTGCCCCCCCCCCTTGTTCATTGCCATGTGCGCCAGGATCATCAAGCAACAGTTTGCAAGCTGCAAGAACTGTCCTGTTGGCAGCAACAACACGGGCCTGCAATGGCGGCCCGTGCACCGGTTTTCTTTTGACTTTTTCTGCCTGCAGAGTCCATTGATCCTGGGCCATGGTTTAGTGTAAAATTTGTAAGAGTAAGATGTACTGTACATATGAGTGCGCCCCCGGCATGTCTGTCTCGCGCCGGCAATTTTATTCAAGTCGTCCGTGTGTGTGGGTTTGTTTTGTTAGTTACTCAGCCCTCAGGTTATTTATTTTGGGGACACGAATATCATGAATGCCGCACTCAGGAATCCGTAGGTAAAACGTACTAGGGGAGGATTACACATGATGGCACACGGAAATTTGACGACTCGGGACGAGTCTGTAAAAAAGAAAGGGGGTAGTGTTACGGCTGTGGAAATTCGCAAACTACCATTCAGGTCCCGTAGGTGAGATATCTCTTAAGTACATGTGTAGTTAGCCCCAAACCCGTTGTTGAGAGGGAATTAATGTGATTCATTCGGGCTGCGACGCTTTGAGTCAGTCGTTTTTCTTTTTCTATCTTTTATTTCAAACAAAAACCAACAAGGATGCTCGGTGGGCTTTTCCCGCCTGTTTTTCACGCCATTCTTCTCCGCGCTTGGTGTGAGGGAGGAGAAGCGGGGTGGGGCAACTGGCGCCCGATTGGTGGATGCACGGTGTGACGCGGCCAGGGAGGAGGAACGCCCCTCTTCGAGACCTTTCTCGAAGCGCCTCGAAAGGGGGTGGAGCAAAGAACGGGGCGGAGCAACAGGGCGGAGCTCCGGGACATAAAAAAGTCGGACACGGCTGGAGCGGTTTGGTGGTTGCTCTTGCCCTCTTTCTGTCTTCCGGCTCGTCCTCTTCTCTTGCTGGTGGCCGCTGGCCTAGTCTGCTGTGGTGCGGTTCCAAGACCCTGATGGCGGGAAGGAGCGTCCGCCATTCCCCACTCCCGACCTCGGGCATCCATGTTTGCCCCCCCCCCTTCTATCCGTGCTGGGATAGCGCCGAAAACTCTGTCCGTGGCATCAAGCGGCCAACACGTGCCGGCGCGAGGCATGCCGGAGAGGCCTCGTCTACCACGCTAGGGTACGGAGTCGCGGCCAGGCGGGACCACGTCGACGGACGTCGGAAAGGGACTCGACAGCCCAAAAGGGAAGTCACCTTTTTCTTTTCGGGGTTTTTTGTATGGATCTTGTGGCGCCGTATCTTGTAAAGCAGAACTGTGTAAGTGTTTCCGTGTGTCGGTCTTATTCGGTTGTAGCTCTGCATTGTTGCTTTTGTTTGGCTTGATATAGGTGCATTCTGACTGTTTGGCTGTCTATGTGTGCTCTCCATATGTCGTGTAAATAAAGTGCATTATGTTGAATTGTTCCCCGTTTCGCTGCGTCCTTTCCTTCGTTTGACTCTCCATCTTGCTTCACGAAAAGGGTTCGCAGTGGGCTGAATACGCCCGATAATTAATCGGAACCGTCGAGGCCGACGATAACACCGCTCGGTTATCCCGATAGCACGGAACGGACCGCTTAAGCGGTTCGTGTCCGGAGTCGACCTGCGGCGAGGTACGATCGCCCGGTTTACCATCCGCGTGGGTACTTAGGCTGGTCGAGTTTGGCGAACAACCCTATCCTACGCGGGTGGCCGATTTGCACGATCGTGGTGAGGTCGAAAGGCCCACCCGTGACTGGCTCCGGGCGATAGTTCCGGGAGGGTCACGACAGAATTGTCCGTCCGGTGGGCGACGTGCCGCGATTCGAGTCACGTGGCTGTTCGCACGCTGGCGGCCGCGAATTCGCAACAATATATATATATATATATATATATATATATATATATATATATATATATATATATATATATATATATACATACATGTATATATATATACATGTATATGTTGTTACGGATTTGCCTCCGGGTAGATTATAAGGTGAATTCTCGAATCTACTTCCCCAAAGGCAATCCTGAAGCCATCAGCCCCACAGCCAAATCTGTGGTGCGACTGCTTGTACAGTAAAACAACAACAGATGCTGTCTGTGATGC
>NC_140968.1:45395585-45413085 GCF_056783735.1 Eptatretus burgeri
TACCAGCCTAAACACTTACTGACTCACACCTAATTAACCTAACGAAATAAAGTAGGAGGGGCAATGGGCAGCTAGTCGCAGCTAACTTACCTATCCTGCTTAATGTACTACCCCCTTATGGCCTTATCCTCGCCTAAACAATCATTCGTTTTTTTTTGTTTTTGTTTTTTTTTTATTTTATTTCATGAGAGTACTGAGCGAAGTTGCACTCCATCCTCCGGATCAACGCTCCTGCCCAGCACTCTTCCAGTGATCTGGGGAGGGGAAACAAAAGGTTCCACAAAAACACAACACTTATACTTTACATTCCTACTCTAAGCCTTAATGACACTATTCACAGGATATTTACACTTGACCGCCTCCCCCAGTGGATGCTAATAGACCCAGCGTTACCTGGGGAGCCAATTTTCAAATTTGCTTGCCCCAAAATTATGCGGACATCATGCCCTTGCTGCACCTGTCAAGTTGTGCGGGATCGGGTGGGACTCACACATCTTCACAACACTCACACCATGGTCATCATCACATTTCTAGGTCATGGTCCTCATTTTAATCATGCAGGCTGAATCCCGTCGTGGCCGTGGGGTGGGTTACCACAAGATGATGGGGGCATCTCAGGTGCAACCATGCCCACAGGTAAGCTTTAGTCCAACCCGGACGTTTCTCCGCCCCGCTCCCTTTGATTCCCTCCCCCCTGGTAGCCATCAGCTCTAATCCCGTACAACACTCTGGAAGGGGTCTCACTGGCTCCTCTGGCATTCCTGGGTCGCCAAGGTCCTACCCGCCTTGGTCGCCCAACCAGACCCTCTCCCAGTTGCCTCCAGACACTGTCACCATTAGCCACCAGGTGGTGAATCATCTCCGGACCCGACCTATGAAAGGGCATCTCGGATAGACCTGGCGGTTCAGCAGGAGGATTCACCCTCTCCGAGTCTAAAAGTCTATTGGAGGGTCCCTCCATCGCCGGGTACCAGCAATATCGTTGCATGTGTCCTCTTCGCCAGCACCGGAAACAACTCCCCATAAAAGGCCCCCGTGAGTATCGGTGAAATGTCTCTTCCGGTTCCGGACTCCCTCGGCCATAATCAAATTGCTCTATTGGCTGGGCTGGACCCCGCCGCTTTGGCACACTAACTACCGGATTACCCTTTATCAAACTCGACAGTTTCTGGCAAATTTCCTGAAACATTTGGGTAATGCCAATTTCTCCCAGCCCCTCTCCTTGATCCTGGATCTCCGCCTGTCGGACCATCACCGATAGCCTCTCGGGCACCCGACCCGGCCGCCTCCACGAGGCCAGCCTGGCTGCGCACTCAGCCGCTCGGTGAACGGTGGGTGGATCCTGTAGCTCCACTAGCGCTCGGACCTCAGGGTCCGGAAGAGCAGCTAAAAATTTCTCGAGTGCCAGTCTGTCCCATGCCTCCACTGTAAGGTCCCGATATGTGATCCTGACTGATTGGTAAATGTCCTGTGCCAGCTCCTGCACTGTCTCACCCGGCTTTAATCTGCGGTGCTGGAGCTGGGCCCGCACCAGATCACAGTTTGCCGCGAACCCAAACCGACGGCTCAACGCCTCGCAGATGTGGGAGCTGGTCAACATCCCCTCCGCGATCACGTTTAACACATCTGCGGCTGGTCCCTGCAACGTTGCCACCTAATTCCCTGTACGTTCCCGCTCATTCCACCCGTTTAGTCGGGAAATGCACTCAAATTGCGTCAGAAAAGCTTCAACGCTCCCTGACCCGTCGAAATTTACCAGGGGGATCAATTTTACGGTGGCCCTCTTCTCAGTTTCTCCCTTGTCCGAATCCAGCCCAGGGATCAAACACCCTTGTGGCTGCGTATCCAATTTCGGAGCCCACTGTGGCCAAAGATGTTTTGTGGTGAGGGTCTCATGGGTCAATTTTGCCTCCTGTTCCAAACGTTGAATGGACCGATTCACCTCTTCCCACAGGATCTTCTGGGCCCGCACAACCTCCTCCAAGGCTCCGTCGCGAGTTTGTAGCTGCTCCTCAACCAACCCGGACACTCTACTTACAAAAGACGGCTCTACCAGGCCTTTATCCAAGACTTCATCTTGGCTCATAATTTTATTTTGTTCGTCCAAACGAGCCTCCAATCCTTTTACCTCCTCCGCCAAATTCATCCCTTGCTTCCTCAGCTCTCCCCACTCTTCAACTTGCAGCTGCATACGAGCATCCACACAGGCACGATGACGTTCCAGGCTTTCATCCACTTTATCAACCCGAATGTTCATTGCATCAATTTTATCTACCAATTTTTTCCGTGTATTTTCCCCCTCCAATGTAATTTCTACCTTTGTTTCCTCCAATCTATCCTCGAATTTACTTTGTATTTCTCCCAATTTAACATCCACACACTCCTGCATCTCAGTTTTCATTTTCTCCATCTTTTCCCCCAATTCATCCCTCATTAAATCAATCCGTGCACCCAACTGTTCCCCCATTACCCCCAATCGATCCACCATCTCTGCCCTCTGTGCCGTCATGTCTGCCCTCTGTGTCACGAATTGATTTTCTATTTGTGCCGTCATGTCTGCCATTTGTGCCCCCTGTGCCGTCATGTCTGCCCTCTGTGTCACGAATTGATTTTCTATTTGTGCCGTCATTTCTGCCATTTGTGCCCCCTGTGCCGTCATTTTTGCCCCCTGTGCTGTAATTGCACTCATTAAACGTTCCAACATTGTCCAGATCGTCATCGTGCCGGTTTCCGGCGCTGCCGGCTCCGTTACGGGCGATGAAGCACGGTCCACGCTCGGAATGGGGGAGGTTCGAACCCTACCCCCGTCTCTCCCCTCTTCCCCCGACTCGCTGCCAGACACGTGGCCTTCCTCCTCAAACATCTGCACATCCGCCATGGTGCAGAAGTCCCGTTTGCCGCCAATTAATTTAAATTTGAAAAATCCCGCCAAAATTTTCCCGCGCTCGCGCGCTTTTCTGAAGTAATTTTATATTCCAATTCGTGGCGAGATTTTAATCTTGGTATATTCTCCCGATACCAAATATAATTTAGAGGGGTTCGAACATCCAACACCCTGACACCAATGTGACGTCCACGGGACTTGAACAGTCCCGCCAACGTAGAATGAGCCGAAACGATGGAGGCGATTTATTTGTTTATAACCCAAACATGGCGGTTCTAGTCGCTCTACCGCAAATGGGACGAGGAAGGTGGCACGAGTCGCTTTTCACTGAGTTGATGATGTTTATTTGTTTTTATTTTCACCAGAAATAACAAGACTCGGCAAGAAGAGGGATCCGAGGCGATTCGACGGGATGGTGTGGGATCGGGCGTGGGGAAAAAACACAGACAATTCCAATGAATATACAGTTCTCAATCCCTCTAAGGCGCCAAACACACACACACACACACACACACACACACACACACACACACACACACACACACACACACACACACACACACACACACACACACACACACACACACACACACACACACACACACACACACACACACCATAGCTATCTCTGGTGGTCAGGCTGGACCGTGGTGTGGACGCAACTGTACCTGGATCGGCGCCGGACGAGCTGGCCTTGCTCTCGTCAGGGGGGAGCAGGAGAAACCGTGGTGCTGTCGACCTCCTGGTCTTGGCCCAAGTCCGCTCACAGCCGCCAGGGAACCAGTTCTGGCGCCAAGCCGTGAGCAGGAGAGGGAGGCAGGTCCGCCCGCTGCCCGACCCCGTACTCCGAGTCAGCAGAACCCCAGAGCCAACCGAGGCGAGGCACGAGGCTCGGCAAGGGTCCCAGACACGATCAAGAGCACGATCGACTCAGCACAGCAACCAGGACGCTCTCTGCCACCACAGCTTCCACACCAAAAAAAACACGATCGTTCTGGTTGTAATCTTCTTCTTCTTCTTCTTCTTCTTTTTCGACCCCGAACAGAACCTTTTTATCCTTCATCCTCGTCACTCCCAATCGAGCCGTTTATTGGCCCACCGCCATCGCCTTCCGCCAATCATGATCACGGGGCGGAGCCATCCGCTGCACTGTCCTGTGACGTCACGGCCAGTCTCCAGAGAATACAAAAAGGGGTTTACGCAGACACACTTACCCTATCCCGTGTCCCTATCTAATTACGTGACAATTATCATCTCCCCCCTTGAAGAAATTAACATTTACTAGACAACTTATCACCACTGAATCGCTACTTATTACATCAAGATCCTGGTAAACTCGAACAGCATGGCATACCCAATTAAACATCCTAATTACCCTTTGAATGCATACCCCCCCTCAAACGTAACAATATATATATATATATATATATATATATATATATATATATATATATATATATATATATATATATATATATATATATATATATATATATATATATATATATACATACACATACATATACATACATATATATATATATATATATATATATATATATATATATATATATATATATATATATATATATATACACATACATATACATATATATATATATATATATATATATATATATATATATATATATATATCTTCTTCTTCTTCTTCTTCTTTCGGCTGCTCCCGTTAGGGGTCGCCACAGCGGATCATCCATATGATCCGCATAGTGATTTGGCATATGTTTTACGCCGGATGCCCTTCCTGACGCAACCCTGGTAGCCTCTTACGACACAGGGATATATATATATATATATATATATATATATATATATATATATATATATATATATATATATATATGTATACATATATATATATATATATATATATATACATATATTTATATATATATATATACATATATATATATATACATACATATATATATACATATATATATATATATATATATATATATATATATATATATATATATATATATATATATATATATATATATATATATATATATATATATATATATATATAGATATATATATATATATATATATATATATATATATATATATATATATATATATATATATATATATATATATATATATATATATATATATATATATATATATATATATACATTGGGGAGAACAAGTCTTTGATACACTGCCGATTTTGTAGGTTTTCCCACTTACAAAGCACGTAGAGGTCTGTAATTTTTATCATAGGTACACTTCAACTGTGAAAGATGGAGTCTAAAACAAAAATCCTGAAAATCACATTGTATGATTTTTAAATAATTAATTTGCATTTTATTGCATGAAATAAGTATTTGATCACCGACCAACCAGTAAGAATTCCTGCTCTCACAGACCTGTTAGTTTTGTCTTTAAGAAGCCCTCCCATTCTCCACTCATTACCTGTATTAACTGCACCTGTTTGAACTCGTTATTTGCATAAAAGACAGCTGTCCACACTCAATCAATCAGACTCCATCCTCTCCACAATGGGCAAGACCAGAGAGCTGTCTAAGAACATCAGGGACAAAATTGTAGACTTGCACAAGGCTGGGATGGGCTACAGGACAATAGGCAAGCAGCTTGGTGAGAAGGCAACAACTGTTGGTGCAATTATTAGAAAATGGAAGAAGTTCAAGATAACAGTCAATCACCCTCGGTCTGGGGCTCCATGCAAGATCTCACCCCGTGGAGCTTCAATGATCATGAGAAAGGTGAGAGATCAGCCCAGAACTACACAGCAGGACCTGATCAATGACCTGAAGAGAGCTGGGACCACAGTATCAAAGAAAACCATAAGTAACACACCATGCCGTCATGGATTAAAATCTTGCAGTGCAAGCTAGGTCCCTCTGCTCAAGCAAGCGCATGTCCAGGCCCGTCTGAAGTTTGCCAATGACCATCTGGATGATCCAGAGGAGGAATGGGAGAAGGTCATGTGGTCTGATGAGACCAAAATAGAGCTTTTTGGTTTAAACTCCACTCGCCGTGTTTGGAGGGAGAAGAAGGATGAGTACAACCCCAAGAACACCATCCCAACCGTGAAGCATGGAGGTGGAAACATCATTCTTTGGGGATGCTTTTCTGCAAAGGGGACAGGACGACTGCACCGTATTGAGGGGAGGATGGATGGGGCCATGTATCGCGAGATCTTGGCCAACAACCTCCTTCCCTCAACAAGAGCATTGAAGATGGGGCGTGGCTGGGTCTTCCAGCATGACAACGACCCGAAACACACAGCCAGGGCAACTAAGGAGTGGCTCCGTAAGAAGCATCTCAAGGTCCTGGAGTGGCCTAGCCAGTCTCCAGACCTGAACCCAATGGAAAATCTTTGGAGGGAGCTGAAAGTCTGTGTTGCCCAGCGACAGCTCCGAAACCTGAAGGATCTGGAGAAGATCTGTATGGAGGAGTGGGCCAAAATCCCTGCTGCGGTCTGTGCAAACCTGGTTAAGAACAACAGGAAACTGTAATTGCAAACAAAGGTTTCTGTACCAAATATTAAGTTCTGTTTTTCTGATGTATCAAATACTTATTTCATGCAATAAAATGCAAATTAATTATTTAAAAATCAAACAATGTGATTTTCAGGATTTTTGTTTTAGATTCCGTCATTCACAGTTGAAGTGTACCTCTGATAAAAATTACAGACCTCTACGTGCTTTGTAAGTGGGAAAACCTGCAAAATCGGCAGTGTATCAAATAGTTGTTCTCCCCACTGTACATATATATATATATATATATATATATATATATATATATATATATATATATATATATATATATATATATATATATATATATATATATATATATATATATATGAACACAAGGTGAATGCACCCGGCGCTGCCCAGGTTCTTTTTGAATGAATTTAAACTTCTATACATATGTCTGACGCGAGCACATATCAGTTCCCTATTGGACCATGGCAGTCATAGGCTAAGGGGGTTGGTGAGGGGGAAACACCCCCCCCCCCAGAAGAGGGGCCTTGCCACATAGCCTATAACCTTCCCAGGGCCCATCCCGACATTTTTTGTTTCAGTGGTGAGCTCCTATCTTCCCCTTTCAGGAGATTAGTGCGTGCAGACAAACAAACAAACAAAAATTGTAAATCATATGTTAGATATATTGTATATGGCGTTGGCCCCATGTCAATCGGCTGAACTTGAAAAATTAACATTACGAAATCAGGTGATGACGTCATAATTCGGAAACCGGAAGTCGGAAGTACAATTCTTTTACATCGGGACACTCCCGGGTACATTTTCTGTCACCATATGAAGTTTGGTGAGGATCAGTCCAGTATTTTTCGTGTGCATAGGTCACAGACAAACACACAATCACACAAACAGACACACTTTCAACTATGTATATATATATATATATATATATATATATATATATATATATATATATATATATATATATATATATATATATATATATATATATATATATATATATATATATATATATTAAAGAAAGAACCACCCACATCTCTCACCTGTAAATGGAGGGAATCCAGGTCAGGTCAGGTCTGGGAGCATGTGCCAGAGCTTCCCTCCAGCACTACAGGGGCCTCCGTCTGGCCATTCCCCAGGCAGATGAGTGGCCCATCTCCATCTCCTTGATATGCTGATCAATCCGCTGCAACCACGAGGCACGTGGTCGGCCCTTTGGCCTTTGCCACTCACGAGGCTCCCTCGTTGAAAGAATATGATGAGTAGGATAAGCGTCAGGAAAACGAGCCACATGTCCATACAGCTGCAGCTGACGGTCACAAACTATGCAAGTAACAAATCTCATTTGCATCTCTCTCAGCAACCACTCATTGGACACAAAGTCCCACCAGAGATCGCCAAGGATTCTCCAAAGAGACCTGCCACCAAAGGAATTAAGCCGCCATCTCAGAACATTAGTCAGAGTCCAAGTCCCACATACGTAGAGCAAAACTGGAAGCACCAATAACCGGAAGACTCAGACTTTCGTCCTCCTGCACAGGCACCGGTAGTGTCACACCACATGATCCAGTGATTCCATGACTCCCGAGACCCGACCCAGACATCTGTTGATTGATGGTTCACAGCCAGTAGAGACCTGAATAAAACTGCCAAGGTAAGTGAATATCTCCGTGACCTCAACATCCTCAGCAAAAACATGTACAGACAAGATAGTATCATCCAAGATGTCATTGAAAGCCTTGATCTTAGTTTTGACCCAGGAAACCCGTAATCCCAGCGGCTCCGACGTGTCATTCAGCACCTCGAGGAACCCCAAAAGGATATCTCGAGTCTCCGCAAAGAAGACTGCATCATCTACAAAATCAATGTTAGATATCTTAACATTGCCAAATGATGCACCGCAGCTTGGTCTCTCTGACATCCTCCCAAGAATCCAGTCGATAAAAGCGCTGAAAAGTGTGGGGCCAGTACATGCCCCTGACGAACTCCAGTAAAAACTGAAAATAAGTCAGAGATTGTATCACCACATCGCACAGACCTCTCAGTTCCAGAGTATAGTTTAGACATCAGATTGATCAGTTTTGGTGGCACCCCCACGAAGACAAAGTATCCTTCAGAAGGCATCCCGATTCGCTGAATCGAACACTTTGCAGATATCAACATCGGCTGCAAGCAGCCCCTGCCGAAAAATCTCGCCTGCGTTCGGTCAGGACCCAAAGAGCAAGGATGCGGTCCATTGTTGACCTCTTTCTTTGGTATAAAGCCTGACTGCTCTGGACGCTGGTGCTCAAACAGATGGTGGCGAACCCTATCAAGAATTATCCAAGCAAAGACCTTGCCCGGCACTGAGAGTAGCAGCACCTCTCGGTAGTTGTTGCAGGCCTGGCGATCACACTTCCCTTTCCAGAGAGGGACAACAAGGACCCTCTTCCAGTCATTTGGGATGATGCTTGTGTTCCAGGCAGAACACACAACTGCATGCAACGACACGAGTGCATTTCCACCAGGCTTGAGAAGTTCAGCATGGATGCCACAGATCCCAGGAAATTTACCCATTTTCATCTGGTTCATCGCAGCCTGTTTCCACAAACAACAGTGTATCACAGTTGATTGGAGAGTCAGCAATCGGTCAGAGATCTATTAACACCATGGGCATCCAACTTGACAGCTGGTGGATCAGCCTGATACAGCTTCTCAAAGTAACCAGTCCAGCTGGCCTTCACTTCGGACTCCTCTGTCAAGAGCCCAACACCCTCCACTCCAACTGCAGTTCACCGAGGGATGGGCTTGGATGAACGCAATGCGTGAATTCCACTGTAAGCAGGACAAGAATCACTTGATCACAGGTGATGCTCTACTCTCTCACAGATTCCTCGCACATACGCCTCCTTGTCCACCCTGAGTACACGTACAGTTTTACGCCTCAGCTCCCTGAACAGCTCAGCTCTGCCATTAAGCCTGGCCCTGGGACTCTGGTCAAATGCTATCGTGTCCTGAAAGAGACAAAATTCTTCTTCGCCCTCCGGTGAGTTCAAAGACATCCACCGGCAACATCAAGGACGGTGGCCTTGAAGGCACTTCACAACTCTTCAGGATTCCCCAAAGCACCCACCCCCCCCCAAATTCCCACTCAGCCTGTTTGTAAACTCCTCAGCTACCCTCTCATCCTTGAGCTTGTCAACATGCAGCCAAGGTTGGGATGGTACCATTCTCCCAGATTTAAGCTGCAACTTTAGAGTTGCTACAACAAGCCTGTGGTTGGTATTAAGGAACTGAGCACTCCGGTAGACCCTGCAGTTCTGGATCATCCTCCAGCGACCATCAATGAGCACATGGTCAATCTCCTTTGCCAAACCACCAGAGTTGGAATACCAATTTCTTGCAAAGTCAAGGAACTTAGTGCTATTCTGGTTCACAGTTCTAGACCCATGGGGACCAACACATGTCTCATTTCCATCCCCATCACTCCCAATTGATGCATTGAAATCAACCAAGACAAGAAGACTATCTTGTCTGGAGCACTGAACAACCACAGACTCGAGCATGGCATAGAATGCATCCTTCACGGTGAGATCACTCGCCTCAGTCGGAGCATAGACAGAGACCAGGGAAACGACACCCACGAAGTGACGAATCCTTCGTCTCATAATACGCTCGTTGACCAGTGTTACCTCAATTCTTATTGGATTCAGCATATTGGACACAGCTACAGCAACTCCTTTGGCATGGTAATCATCAGAGCGACCAGACTAATAGGAGGTGTAACCACCCGCCATGATCTCGCCACTATCCGGTCTCCGAATCTCATTGAGTGTTGCAATACTGATGTCCAAATGCTTGAGCTCAGATGATAACAGAGACAGGTGATCATCCTCTCTTAGGGATCGGATATTCCAGGCAACCACCCGACGGGACAGCCTCAGGTTAAGCCAAGGAGACCGTCATCTGGTGGGACGACACCTCAGCACTACCCAGACCCACACGACCACAATCTCACCCGGGAAGGTTACCCCATGGTTTTCCTCCTGTCATCAAAGAGTGGGTGTCCCGAAGGCTTTTCCCCCTCCCGTCATCTCGTGAGCTGCCCTGCGAAGAGCATCTGCAGAGGAGGTACTCCCACAGAGTGGGTTTTCAGATTTATTTGTGGTACATTTTGCGGACCGAAGGGTTTTCGGTGGCCAGAGTGCAAATCCTACCACCAACCTCCTGAAAAAAGCAACCCAACTGCAGGAGGATGTCCGCACACAGTTGGGCACTAGATATGGATGGGCGTTGGCTCACTCGGAGCTCTTCCGCCCTTTTTTAGGTTTTGGTTTTTAATCCTGTTGGCTGTCCATATCCATACACACTCCTCACCAGGAAAGCTGGTGGCGAAGACGGTTTTGTCACAGACAACCCGACCATGAAACAGGTTAGTACAGTTTTGCATGATACCTGTAACAAATCACAGATCTAATCTGGCCTAACCTGACACTAAACCCATGTGACTTGGATTATATAAATAATTGACACCTCCAACACTCCTCGAGCTGAAGAAGCTGCTAAAAGCAACCCAAGAAGGCCTACACAAGGTAAGCGCTTTGCTGTTTCAAACCCTTCACAGAATTCCTCCACAACTATAAAGATGTTCACACATAGTACACACTTGACAATCCCAATGCTGCACACTCCCCTCAGCTGCTGGACCGATTTCATTACCTATTGGCGAATCATCAGCGACAGCGCAGACAGCAATGCATACCAGTGAGCCTCCCAAACATTTACCATGTGCAAATGTCAAAAGCTGTCAATATATCTCTACAAATAAAAGGCAATGTGTGTGTGTGTGTGTGTGTGTGTGTGTGTGTGTGTGTGTCAGTGTGTGTGTGTGTGTGTGTCCGTGTGTGTATGTGTGTGTGTGTGTGTATGTCAGAGTGTGTGTGTGTGTGTGTGTATGTCAGAGTGTGTGTGTGTGCGTGTGTGTGTGTGTGTGTGTGTGTGTGTGTGTGTGTGTGTGTGTGTGTGTGTATATGTCAGTGTGTGTGTGTGTGTGTGTGTGTGTGTGTGTGTGTGTGTGTATATATGTCAGTGTGTGTGTGTGTGTGTGTGTATGCGTGTGTATGTCAGTGTGTGTGTGTGTGTGTGTGTGTGTGTGTGTGTGTGTGTGTGTGTCAGTGTGTGTGTGCGTGTATCAGTGTGTCTTCTCCATAACTCCAAAACTATCAAACCAAGTAGCCTGAAACTTTGCATGCATACTCAGAAAACTCCAAGAAGGGCAAGAGTGAAAATTGGGCGTTTAAGTTCATTAAAACACCCCTGTTGAAGATAAATAATGGCCTTATTTAATTATATTCTTCATCAGGCGATCCTCGGCCACCTCGCTGTTCGGGGTCTTAAGGCCTTTCCTGGGTAACCTCGCTGGGGTCTGAAGCCCCCATGTTTTTTGACCTGCTCAACCTTGCATTGACTTGGAACAGGCAGCAATGATTTCTGAAGGATAAAGTTTTTTTTTCACTTTCCTCACTCATTTCGAATGCCTGTTCATCATAGCTACAAATCGCTGTGAACATCACTTTTGTAAGTACGATAAGTTTTCAAATTATGAGCTTGGAGGGATTTCATACATTATATGAAACGATTTTCCACGATCCACTCTCACGGACTAATTAAAGGATATCATCAAAATATTATTTCGCTTTTTAGAATCGGATGTCGTCTGGACTAAGTAAATGTCAAAATCTGTTGTGAAATTTGATAATTTAAAGAAATGAGTCTTGTAACAAAGGGCCCTGTCACACTTTGACGTTTTAGCCAGCATATGGCAAGGTATCAAAATGTATGTAAAACGCTGGCGTACGCTGAACTATTGATGTTTTTAAAAAAAGTTTTGGGCGTATAATAACGTGTTGGACGTATGCATAACGTATTAGTAACGTACACAGAAAGTTTCAATCACATATAGATAACTTATACCAACGAATGCTGAGCGTGTTGGCGGCGTTCACAACCTATGCTCAACAATAGTCTAACTTACGCATAGCGCGGCAGCGTATCGCCGACGATCACGTGGCGTAGGCTATTAATAGGCTGCGGCTCAACGATTCAAATCATAACCACACTAGTCATCGAAGTGTGAAGCCGGTCACACCTTGACGTTTTAGCCAGCGTATGCCGACGTATGAAAAATTTGCCGAACCTAAGCTAACACACGTCAAATACGTTATGGGAAAGTTTTGTATACGTTAAGAACATGCTGGCATACATCGTCGTACGCTGGCAGACATCGTACTACGCTGGCATACGTCGTCATACGCCAAGAAATTTTCAGCATGTTGAAAATTTCTCGACGTACTCGGCATATGATACACGTTCAGCATACGCTGGCATAAGTTGTTGGCACGTTATGCGATCGTTGACACACGTCGACACACGTTACTTGTACTTTACTCATAAGTCGAAACATGTCGACGTAATGGTTAGCGTCAGTGTTCCAGACTCCCTGGTTTTTAAAAAAAAATTATTTTCTTCGGTATGACGGTGATGTTGACACTTCGATTTCTAGTGCGGTTATGATTTAAATCGTTAAGCGGCAGCCTATTAATTATATTATATTATAACCACACTATAAATCGAAGTGTCAACATCACCGTCACACCGAAGAAAAAAAAATAAAAAAATTTAAAAAACCAGGGAGTCTGGAACACTGACGCTAACCATTACCTTGACGTGTTTCGACTTATGAGTAACGTGTGTCGACGTGTCAACGATCGCGTAACGTGCCCACAACACGTTACTCATAGGTGAGAAATAAGTTTCGGGTACACTAAACATTACCTCGACGTGTTTTGACTTATGAGTAACTTACAAGTAACATGTGTCGACGTGTGTCAACGATCGCATAACGTGCTTACAACTTATGGCCAAGCGTATGCGGAACGTGCGAGTCATACGCTGCCATACGTCGGGAAATTTCAAGCATGGAAAATTTGTTTAACACCTCGGCGTACTACGACGTATGCCAGCGTACAAAGACATATGCCAGCGTACTACGAAAAAAACCAGCGTACAACGACATATGCCAGCGTGCTCTTAACGTATACAAAATTACCCATAACGTATTCGACGTGTGCCTGCGTTTTAGCCAAATTTTGCATACGTCAGGCATACGCTGGCTAAATCGTCAAGGTGTGACAGGGCCTTAAGCCGATACACCTATTTCCTTTTAGCAAGCAAATCTATGTTCCCTCCTCCATGCACACACAACAAAATGTGAAATTTCCAAAGCATTAAACTTATCTTTTTCTCCTGTTTGCATATCGAGTGAACAAAAAATTTATGAACGTACCAAAATTAAACAGCTTCATTGACTGCGACACCTCATGCCCTGTCCCTCAGAGGGATTGCCTTTCCACAGCGTCTGCCAGATCTGTCTCTATTTTCGGAGATTTCGCGAGGTGCTCTACAGGGAATCAAAGTCACGCTGAGCGAATCGTTCACTCCCTGCAGATGCTTTTGCTGTGCTACGTCATCCTGAGCGAGTGGTTCGTGCCCAGTCACCCTGAGCGAGTGGTTCATGCTCCGTCACCCTGAGTGAGTGGTTCATGCTCCGTCACCCTGAGCGAGTGGTTCATGCTCCATCACCTTAAGCGAGTGGTTCGTTCCCCGTTACCCTGAGTGAGTGGTTCGTGCTCTGTCACCCTGAACGAGTGGTTCATGCTCCATCACCCTGAGTGAGTGGTTCATGCTCCATAACCCTGAGTGAGTGGTTCATGCTCCGTCACCTTGAGCGAGTGGTTCGTGCTCTGTTACCCTGAGCGAGTGGTCCTTGCCCCATCACCCTGAGCGAGTGGTTCATGCTCCATCACCCTGAGCGAGTGGTTCATGCTCCATCACCCTGAGCGAGTGGTTCATGCTCCATCACCCTGAGCGCGTGGTTCGTCCTCCATCACCCTGAGCGAGTAGTTCATGCTCCGTTACCCTGAGTGAGTGGTTCCTGCTCCATCACCCTGAGTGAGTGGTTCATGCTCCGTCACCCTGAGTGAGTGGTTCGTGCTCCGTCACCCTGAGTGAGTGGTTCGTGCTCCATCACCCTGAGTGAGTGGTTCGTGCTCCATCACCCTGAGTGAGTGGTTCGTGCTCCATCACCCTGAGTGAGTGGTTCGTGCTCCATCACCCTGAGTGAGTGGTTCGTGCTCAGTCACCCTGAGCGAGTGGTTTGTATCATAGAATCCTCAGCATAGAATCAGTTATTTCTTAAGTGTCTGTTTAGTTAAGCATACCATCCTATGCGTGGATAAATATGTGTTGTGCATGTAATAGATGGACCATCCACCTTCCTTAGTGTGCCTCTCACCCCACTGTCCCTTCTCTCTTACATGTTCTTTTCCCTCCCTCTGCCTTTTCTGTGCCCCCCCCCAACCAAGAGAACAAGTTTTGCCAGCGCCATTCGGACTCGTTACACCTGATTGAAAGCAAAGGGCTCCAAAGCCAGGGGAAATTAGTGGATCACCAGGTGTTCACGCTTCCACAAAAGGTGTCCAATGGGCCAGAAGGCTGCATTCAAATTTGTGTTTTGCCAGGCATCCACACCACCTATGAAAGGTGCCCAATTGGCCAGAAGAGCACATGCAAATTTGTGGATCACGAAGCCCTGAAGGCATGGTCAAACACCCAAAGAAGCAAATAAAAGGCAGGGTCTGAAGGCATCTTTTTGGTTTGTAGCATCTTTTTAGTTCTATTATGACTATTGGGATGGGGCACTCGCATTGTTGCTGCGACGAGGAACTACGGGTTTTGGTGCCAGTTGTCCCTGTCTTCTTGTTCGTGGTGATGGCTGAATGAGGAGGAACGACATGGACGTGGCGGAGAACAGCACCGAATCGTCTCAAACGCACCTGTGACGGCTGTCTTGTGGTGGGTGCCTGATGAACTGAGTGTCCAAATAAAGACTTGAGTGGCCTTTCGGCATCCTCCACAACAGTCGTGTGGGAATGACACCTCCTGGTATGATGGGTCCTCCAGCTCCGTTGAGGGACATGTTGAGCTCCGCAGGGTTCATTACGAATGTCAACCAATCTGTCTCATGTTTTTTCCATTTGTCTCCGACTGTCGAATGAGTGCTTGCAAAGAAAACCTGTACATTGATGATCTGTTTCATAGGTCCAAGTATTGGTCATGGGTAACAGAGGTTATACTAGTACAGTGGCCGTTTTGCATGTTTTTTCTTCTTGTAAATTCCCACCTTTTTGCTTGTTGTCAGATACATTCTACAAACCTGACTTGGTCTTTGGGTGGATCCTGTTCAGTTTTGTTCTGACAGTTTCGTCTGATGGTTCTGTAAACTCTGTTAAAGGTAAATTGGTCCAGAGATGTTTGCATCACGTGGTCAGGATACGCTCGGCCCTGATAAGATCGACCATGTGATCGCCGATCAGCACAGCAATCGCTCGTCTCAAGGACCTCCATCTGCACAGTAACGCGGCTCTGGATGTGGGATCAGGCAGTTGGTCTCTGAGGTGGGGTACTGTCTGGGTCATTTTGACACGACTTACAAGATTCGAACCAGGCAACCAGGACAGTCTGGTGACTGCAACAATATATTTTGTTGTCCGACAGAATGGTGCAGGCGCAAGCGTATTTCCCTTTGAGCCATCAAGTTGTTGTTCAATTCCCGACCTGACTATCAACTGTCGGATTGTTGTTTCACCAGAAGTGCATTGCACCAAAAGGTGCTTCTTCCATCTGATGGATGTTAAGCTGGGTATCCCTTCTACTGGTATTATTTTGTGGACGTTAAAATCCCATGGTGTCTTTTGCGAAGAGTATGCGAGTATACCGGCGGCATCCTGAACAAATTAGAAATTTCTGCCACCTTCAATACAATGTCAGACCTGGCCGAAGACTTTCCCTGGATGACCCTCGGAGGAGGGGGAATTATTTGGACCGTTAATGAAATAATGTTTTCTTATAACATCCAGCTCTAGGTGACCATATAGCTAAGATGCGCAGAAAAATTTTCATTACCACAGATCATATGCATAGTGCATATGGATGACATAGATAGAGTAAATTATAAATTGCAGTCGAACTGTGGGATTTGCGCATTTTTAAGGAGAGACGTTGCAGGATGACGAGGGGATTTTGGGACACACTGGGTGTTGACAGGAACGTGTTGGAGATGGGTGGGGGAAATCCAGCAAGATCACTCTATCGTGACAAATACGTTGGTGGACCATAAACCGGAGCGTGAAAAGTCCACTCTTTGCTTCACTGTAGAGCAGATAATTAACTGTGAGCGAGAACGTCCCACAGGCCTTCACACATGGCCGGTCTGGTTTCAATATGCCTGCCATTTCCCCAGGGGCTGTTCCATCAGCCCTCTAACTGGAACCTAAACAGTTGTCGTGTCCCTCGTGGCAGGCGGGACATGCTCTGTCTGCCGGCCCGACGGGTCCATTCCACTGATAAACCTCGACTGAGGCGTCTGTACACTCATTCCACTAATTGTTATGATTTCCTGTTCACGTTTATCGCCGATCCGTAAGAAGGTTTTCCAACATAATTGCAATACACTCTTCAGTGTGCATACTTTGTCGTATTTCACATCCATGTTGACCAGAGAGCAAAAGGGCTGATAGGAAATTTCAGAAGTATAAATACACTCACCTTTGAGCTATTCTCGGTTTGATTCTTGACTTTCACCTTTGTTTCACATCTTTCAGATGGGATCTGTTGTTGAGGACTTGTCTATTGGTTACTCATGTACATTGTAAAGATCCCTGAGCCTTTGGCAAACAAAAGGCCATTGTGTGTGGGAACTCTGAGCAAATGTGAAATTCCTGTCCTGTCGACTAACTTGCAAGGAAGGCAATGGAAAACATCCCAATGCAAGTTCAGCAGGACAGAACCTAAGTAGACCACAAAACAGGAGGACAACAAAGCAAATGGATTAAAGGGTGGAGGGAAGATTTTCATTGAATGACTACAAGGTAACTGCAACTTATGGTATGTCAACTCCTCAGGATTATTTTATGAGGACAAAATACGTGCAATTGCTATTATGTAATGAATATGGGCCTGTCATGTCAATGTCGTACTTTGTGACTCAATACTGTATTATATCTATACCAGCAGATGC